>NC_057795.1:149851294-150016331 GCF_018294505.1 Triticum aestivum | reverse complement strand
CCAGACACCCCGACACCCGACCCCCCGAGGCCAACAGGGTCTTATATTTGTGAATTATTAGTTAGGTCATATATTTTCCGATTTTGTTATGAAAAACATCATATATAATTGTGTTGATCGGGTTGATTTAAATGTGCAGTTGTTTCACCGCTGCGAGGTTTGGTGTTCAACGACCTCGCCGTCCGTTTGACGAGCTCTGCCCCTTCGTTCGTGGGTGAGCACAAATGACATGTCCTCCTCCCCCATTAATTTTTTGCTCTGTTCCGGTGTTCGTGCCGATGAAACTTGATAGCTAGCTATATATGTGTCTTGAATCATCAGTATGCGTAACCAATATGTGTCTCCCGTTCGAAAGCGTCATAGTTATAAATGCATTTGCATATTTATAACCTTGATTCTTTCGAATTGTCCAACGCTATCCATGGACAGCCCGAGTATGTGTAGATTGGGTTCGTTTTCCCATATGTTTTGCTCCGGATCCAACGCATAAATTTCGTCAGTGCCTCCCCTGTTGTTCTCCGGGTACACATCCTCTCTGTTTATTGCAGAGACGTGTATCAGGAGAACAGCAGGGAGGTGCTGCCGAAATTTTGCGTCGGATCCGGAGCATAGCATATGGGAAAATGAACCCAATCTACACATACTCGGGTGGGATTAGGACCTATCATTACCTATTAGAGTGTAGGTTGCATGGACGTAATAAAATTAACAAAGTAGATCAACTGATGAATATATACATGGTGAATTATATATATAATTGTTGTGTGCCCAGTAGCTCTGAAAGTCAAGATGAGTGATCGTGCATGGATGTATACCGGTCACACTGGTCAGAACAAATGGAGTGCTGAATGGTTCCCAAAAACCAAGGGGTTTGTGCAAGCCGCATTTGCAAATGGCCAGAGGAAAACTTGGTGCCCCTGTTTCCGATGCAGCAATTGGGAAAAGAGGACAGAGGCTGAAATGGGTAAACACCTGCAGAAGAATGGTTTTATGCCCGATTATACGGTGTGGACATTTCATGGTGAGTCTGCCCAATGTGACCGAGCTGAGGTGAATCATCGTCGCACCGATGAGCATGGTACCGGGATGGAAAATATGGTGCAAGACTATGATGATGCTCGGGATTCGGACGAGGAGATGGAGGAATCTGCAAAGGCCTTCAATGAAATGTTGGAGTCTTCAAAACGTCCGCTCCACGAGCACACTGAGCTTTGTCAGTTGGATGCCATCTCACAAGTAATGGCTTTGAAGGCTCAGTTCAACTTGGGCAGAGAATGCTATGACGCAATTATGACAGTATTTGGATGCTTTCCACCCAAAGGCCATGTAATGCCTGCAAACCTGTACCAGTCGGACAAAATCCTCCGTGCACTGAAGATGCCCTATGAGAAGATACATGCCTGTGAGAAAGGATGTGCCTTATTTAGGCTTGACTATGCAGACTTGAACTATTGTCCCATTTGAAAGTGTTCCAGGTATATTGTGGTAGACAACGGTATGGGTGAGAAGACATAGACCAAAATCCCTGTTAGTGTTCTTCGGTATATGCCAATCGTACCAAGACTTCAACGTCTTTCCATGGTCGAAGAGACGGCCAGACGGATGACATGGCACAAAACAGGCAAAAGAACTGAACTAGATGCAGATGGGAAACTAATGATGGTACACACATCGGATGGTGTTGCGTGGAAAAGGTTTGATGAATTACATGCTGACAAAGCGGCAGATCCGAGGCATCCTCGAGTCGGCATCAGCACCGATGGGTTCAGTGTGTTTGGTATGACGGCAGCCCAATATAGTTGTTGGCCCGTATTTGTCTTTCCACTCAATCTCCCCCCCGGACAGATTATGCAAAGAAAGAACATTTTCCTGACGTTGATAATTCCAGGGCCCAACTATCCGGGGAAAAATATGAATGTGTACATGCAGCCGCTTGAGGACGAATTGCAAGAAGCCTGGGATAATGGGTTCAAGACATACGACGCCTATAGCAAACGAAACTTCATAATGCGTGTCTGGTACATGTACTCGACGCATGACTTGCCGGCGTATGCGTTATTCATTGGCTGGTGTGTGCATGCAAGGTTCCCGTGCCCCACATGCGAGGGAGCTCTTGAGTTTCGTTGGCTTCAGGCCGGTCGCAAGTTTTCTTGCTTCGACATGCATAGACAGTTCCTGGATCCTCGCCATAAGTTCAGGAAAGACAAGAAGAACTTCATCAGAGGTAGAGTTGTAAAAAACTCTGCACCACCTGCGTTGACAGGCCAACAGACCCTGGATCAGTTAAAGGCTCTCGAGCCAGATCCAGAGCGTCCAGGGTACTTCAAGGGGTATAATTCTGAGCACGCCTGGACTCACAAAACATGCTTATGGGATCTGCCTTACTTCAAAGACCTCCTTTGCCCACACAACATCGACGTGATGCACACTGAGAAGAATATCGCCGAGGCACTTTTTGGTACATTGTTCGGCATAGATGGGAAGTCAAAGGATAATACTAAGGCTAGAGTCGATCGGGAGGCGCTATGTGATAGGCCATTACAAAACATGAAAGAACCGAAAGGAAAGCAGAACTGGACGAAGCCAAAGGCATGGTTCAATCTTGGAAGGCCAGCTATGAGGGAAATTATCTTGTGGGTGAAAATGCAGTTGATGTTCCCCGATGGGTATGCAGCGAATCTAAAGAGGGGAGCAAGTCTTGATAAATTGAACATATTTGGTCTCAAGAGTCATGATTGGCACATATGGATTGAGCGGGTAATGCCGGTGATGTTGCGTGGCTTCATCCCAGAGGATGAATGGCTAGTACTGGCAGAACTTAGCTATTTCTTCCGTGTTCTTTGTGCGAAAGAACTATCGCCTGGCGTGCTAGAAGAAATGGAAGAGTTGGCGCCAGAGTTGATCTGCAAGTTAGAGAAGATCTTTCCACCGGGCTTCTTTAATCCAATGAAGCATTTGACTTTGCATCTCCCGACAGAGGCAAGATTGGGGGGGGCCCGTGCAAAATCGTTGGTGCTACCCAACTGAGAGGATGCAGAAGACGCTTCGAGAAAAATGTAAAAATAAACATAGAACTGAAGCGTCTATGGCTGAGGCATTCATCACTGAGGAGGCGGCGAACTTCGTGACAGCACACTATGAAACCAAAAATCGTCATTTGCATAATCCGAAGCCTCGGTACAATGCTGACGAGCCTAAAAAGGGTGGATCCAACCTCAGCCTATTCAAAGGCAATCTTGCACCAGCCAGTGTTTCAAATCCATTATCTTTGGATAACGAAGAATGGCGGACCATTTCATTGTATATCTTCAACAACCTGATAGAAGTGCGGCCATACATCGAGTAAGTTCTCGGTACATTGTTTCGCAACTTCTATTTCCTTTGAACTGCTCTTATTCCTGGATATTTCATACAGTCCATACGTCGCCCTATTCTCGTATGGAGCGGTGATCCAAAAGGATTCCGTCGAAGTATGAGCTTCTCGCAAAGCAAGGAGGCGGCTATCCCGGTTTCATCTCTTGGTTCAAACAAACGGTAAATTCTATTAGACAATTTCATTTCATTCGCTAATTTGTGCGTAATGCAACAATCCTTTCATATTAAACTTGTAGGCTAATTCAGAGTCTATGGACGCCGAATTGAGACAAGTCGCTAATGGTTTGACTATAAGGTCCGTTCATTTGACAAATACGACATCAACGGGTATCGTTTTCGTACCTATGGCAAAGAGCTATCTATGGCCGACCGAAAGTCTACAAATTGTTGTGTATCTGCTATCGGCGAAGGAGGTACCGAGTATTATGGGAGAGTTGAAGCAATTTATGAACTTCTATTCTATGGTGAAAACCCACCGAATGTCGTAGTCTTCAAATGTTATTGGTTTCAGCCGAAGGAGACTAGAAGGACTCATGAACATATAGGGCTAGTTGAAATCAACCAAAGCACCCATTTAGATGTTCCTGATGTCTATATTATGGCTCAATAGGCGACCCAAGTATTCTATCTACCCTGGGCCTGCCAAACTAATCCAAATCTGAAAGGTTGGGATGTCGTTTATGAAGTGCCGCCACGTGCTAGACTATCTCCCCCAAAGGAAGAGGATTATGAACCTCACATTAACCCAGACACATATGAAGGAGAATTCTTCCAAGAGACACGTCTTTCCAAAAAGCGTTTCAAGAACCGGTATACTTCACCCCAAAACATTGAAGTAGACAGCGACAGTGAATCCCACATCACCCCAGAGGAGGAACAAGAAGAGGTTACTGCTGCGGACGACCTCTCAATGCTTGACCGATTACGTAAAGGTGGCCTTCCACATGTTGATGCCACTGAACCCTATGAGCCCATCATTGATTATAGTGATGATGATGATTATGCATTTATTGATGATACTGATCGAGATTATTAGTAGTGTCAGGTATTCAATTTTTTTATGTTATACTTGATGATGATACATTTAAGTGATATACACATTATTATTCATGTCGGTATTTTTTTTATGTTGTACTAATTTTGTTTACTCTTTGTCATGGCAGGTGTTGAAAGATGGAAGGGGAGCCGACTGAGGCCAAGGACAAACGTGCCCAAATTGAAGGTGTGCCACACCATCAAGGTAGCTCCAGCTTATATCAGTTTGGGCGGAATTGGGTAATGTGGTTTGCTTCATGATTAATGCAATTCATTCATCATGCTAGCTTGAGCCCTTTAATTACTAATTTACTTTGTTTCTCTCTTTCAGGCATGCTACAATAAGACGGATAAGGTGCCAGAGGGGTACGACCTGTATGCCATGGCCCACACTGCCTCTTACAAGCAAGTCAAGGGGATGGCGAGGAAAGGGGAGGAGTTTAACCCAAGCCAGATCCCCTACAATCCAGAGCAGGTGATGATATCTAGTGGCGGGAGGTCCCGTGGCTCCATAGCCATTGATCGAGAGATTGCTCCTAAGACCACGGTGAGTTTAATTTGAATGGACGTTACTTGCTAGTCTTAACATTTGAGTGTCATCATGCTAACGAAACATTGGAAATGATCTTTGGTGCAGCGTAACTCCACACAAGCATCACACGATCCTTCTCCAGCTACTGGCATGAGCCAGCCCGCTCCCACACCTCCATGATCAAGGTAAGTTTCTCTAGTTTTTTGCTTAACAAATGCATAAAGACCTAGACTTATCTTTATTTCATCCAATATGCTTACCTTAATGACCTAGAGTTAGCTTCTTTTCCTGCAAAATGACTTAATAAGCTTACTGACCTCCAAAACCAGCCATTTTACCTAAGTTAGCTCTAAAACGATCTATACTTAGCTTTGTTTCCTCCAAAATGACCTAAGTTAGTTATAATATGCTTAGTTAACTAGGTTTGCTCAATAATGACATGTACTTACCTTACTTATGTAAAAAAAACAGCATAATTAGCTTAGTTAGCTCATAAACGATCCATTTTACCTACATTAGCTCTAAAATGATGCATTTTACCTAAGTTAGCTCATAAACGATCCATTTCATCTAAGTTACCTCACAAATGAAGGCGTGCTTCTTCTTCTAGTCTTCTTCTTCTAGTCACCTTTTCCTAACTTTCTTATTTGCCATTTTGTAGATTTCATTCACTTCTCGGAAGCTAGCTTGCTATGGAGTGCTTGTTTTTTATTTCATTCTCTTCTAGTATTCTTCTAATGGTTGCAACTTATGTGTATGCTACGATGGAACTTGCTATCTTGATGAAACTTTGCATTGTAATATGTATGTGCAACCTCCTAATGGTTGCAACTTATGTGTATGTGCAACTTGCTATGTATGAGTGGATGGAACTATATATGTATGTACGATGAAACTTATGTGCTGTTAAATAGCCCTGTGAAATATATCTATATATGTCATATATATTTGCTGTGAAAATTGTTGGATTTAAAAAAACAGGGGAAAAAAGCCATTATGCAGGCTCTTTGCCGTCCGCCACTGATGGCAAAGGGCTCTTTGCCATCAGCAGCGGACGGCAAAGAGGCCATGTGGCAGGCAACTGTGCTTCCTGGGAGGCTGACCTATTTAGTCAGTTTGCCAACAGTGGCTGATGGCAAAGAGGAAAAAACTTTGCCTACAGCGGCGGACGGCAAAGAGGAAAAAAACTTTGCCTACAGCGGCGGACGGCAAAGGCTTGCCGTTAACCACCTAACAGAGTAACAGCGCAATCATTGCCGTCAGCATTCTTTGTTGTCGGCAGCTGATGGCAAAGGACCCTTTGCCGTCAGCCGCCCGAAGCGGACGGCAATGTAGCTCTTTGCCGTCCCTTACATTGCCGTCCACTTTTGCCGTCCGCGGCCGACGGCAAAGACCTTTGTCGTCCGCCGTCCATGCCTTTGCCGTCCGCCGTGGCTGATGGCAAAGTAGCTGATTCCTGTAGTGCACGGTACCGAAGAGGCTAGCAATGGTGGGAAGGTAAAAGTGCGTATAATCCATGGACTCAACATTAGTCAAAAGAACTCATATACTTATTGCAAAAATTTAGAAGTCATCAAAAATCAAGTACTACGCGCATGCTCCTAGGGGGATAGATTGGTAGGAAAAGACCATCGCTCGTCCCCGACCGCCATTCATAAGGATGCACAAGCCAGGTACACTTCATGTTTCAAATTTGTTACACAACTTTAACCATACGTGCATGCTACGGGACTTGCTAACTTCAACACAAGCATTCTTTAAATTCATAATCACCCAACTAGCATGACTTTAATATCACTACCTCCATATCTCAAAACAATTATCAAGCATCAAATTGATCATAGCATCCAATTCACTTTCTATGATAGTTTTTATTATACCCAACTTGGATGCCTACTAAACGATCAAGTGCTAAGCTAACGGAATGGGTCAAGTCAATCACATCATTCTTCTAATGATGTGATCCCGTTAATCAAATGAAAACACATGTCTATGGTTAGGAAAAATAACCATCTTTGATTAATGAGCTAGTGAAGTAGAGGCATACTAGTGACATTAAGTTTGTCTATGTATTCACACATGTATCATGTTTCTGGTTAATACAATTCTAGCATGAATAATAAACATTTATCATGATATGAGGAAATAAATAATAACTTTATTATTGCCTCTAGGGCATATTTCCTTCAGTCTCCCACTTGCACTAGAGTCAATAATCTAGATTACATAGTAATGATTCTAACACCCATGGAGTCTTGGTGCTGATCATGTTTTGCTTGTGGAAGAGGCTTAGTCAATGGGTCTGCAACATTCAGATCCGTATGTATCTTGCAAATCTCTATGTCTCCCACCTGGACTTGGTCCCAGATGGAATTGAAGCGTCTCTTGATGTGCTTGGTCCTCTTGTGAAATCTGGATTCCTTTGCCAAGGCAATTGCACCAGTATTGTCACAGAAGATCTTCATTGGTCCTAATGCACTACGTATGACACCTAGATCGGAAATGAACTCTTTCATCCAGACTCCTTCATTTGCTGCTTCCGTAGCAGCTATGTACTGCGCTTCGCATGTAGATCCCACCACGACATTTTGTTTAGAACTGCACCAACTGACAGATCCACCGTTCATTATAAACACGTATTCGGTTTGAGATTTAGAATCATCTGGATCAGTGTCAAAGCTTGCATCGACGTAACCATTTACGACTAGCTCTTTGTCACCTCCATAAACGAGAAACATATCCTTAGTCCTTTTCAGGTATTTCAGGATGTTCTTGACCGCTGTCCAGTGATCCACTCCTGGATTACTTTGGTACCTCCCTGCCAAACTTATCGCTAAGCATACATCAGGTCTGGTACAGAATTGCATACATGATAGAGCCTATGGCTGAAGCATAGGGAACATCTTTCATTTTCTCTCTATCTTCTGCTGTGGTCGGGCACTGAGTCTGACTCAACTTCACACCTTGTAATACAGGCAAGAACCCTTTCTTTGCCTGATCCATTTTGAACTTTTTCAAAACTTTATCAAGGTATGTGCTTTGTGAAAGTCCAATTAAGTGTCTTGATCTATCTCTATAGATCTTGATGCCCAATATGTAAGCAGCTTCACCGAGGTCTTTCATCGAAAAAAATTTATTCAAGTACCCTTTATGCTATCCAAAAATTCTATATCATTTCCAATTAACAATATGTCATCTACATATAGTATCGGAAATGCTACAGAGCACCCACTCACTTTCTTGTAAATACAGGCTTCTCCAAAAGTCTGTATAAAACCATATGCCTTGATCACACTATCAAAGCGTTTATTCCAACTCTGAGAGGCTTGCACCAGTCCATAAATGGATCGCTGGAGCTTGCACACTTTGTTAGCACCTTTTGGATCGACAAAACCTTCCGGTTGCATCATATACAACTCTTCTTCCAGAAATCCATTCAGGAATGCAGTTTTGACATCCATTTGCCATATTGCATAATCATAAATGCGGCAATTGCTAACATGATTTGGACAGACTTAAGCATCGCTACGGGCGAGAAAGTCTCATCATAGTCAACCCCTTGAACTTGTTGAAAACCTTTCGCAACAAGTCGAGCTTTGTAGACAATTGCATTACCATCAGCGTCAGTTTTCTTCTTGAAGATCCATTTATTCTCTATGGCTTGTCGTTCATCAGGCAAGTCAACCAAAGTCCATACTTTGTTCTCATACATGGATCCCATCTCGGATTTCATGGCCTCAAGCCATTTTGCGGAATCTGGGCTCATCATTGCTTCCTCATAGTTCGTAGGTTCGCCATGGTCAAGTAACATGACTTCCAAAATAGGATAACCCACTACAAGAAATATGTCAACTAGTGACCTTCTGTCAGTGACCCTGGAAGAATTGGTCATAGATCTATGACCATTTGAGACCAATTGGTCAAAAGCTGTTCGGGGGGCTCCAAACCCTAAACCATTGCGACCATTTTGGTCAGAAAGGTCGTAATTTCCTTACACGAAATGGTCATAAAGCAAACAGTGCTGGTCCGCTGCCTTATTTCTAGTTGTTAATGACCAATATAGATGGTCATAACCTTATAGATTGTGGTGGGTTGTGATGACTAGGCGCCACCTCATCAGTTTTGCCTATGTGTCATGTCCATGTGGTAGTTTTTGCCCTAGGTTGTGAAGCAACCTATATTTCTGTCATTCCCAAAATTCCCAAAAAAATCTCATAAATTCTTTGGGTCATCTCTTTGTCAAATATGTAAAAACCTTCCTTGCCTAGTTCAAAAATAATTCAAAAATATTCATTTTCCTATTCTGTTCAAAACAACAGTTTGTGAAGGAAGTACCACTTTGGCATGTCCAAATAGTATCCATTTTCTACAGTGCTTTCCTATGCCCAAATAACCATCCTCCACCAAATGCCAGCTCAATCCATTCATTATTTTGAGCCGAGCTTCAACATTCGTATTTATGTCCAGTGTGGTAGTTTGCAAAGCAAGTACCACCTAGGCTCCTCCTTTTGAGCTGAAAATTTGTGAAGACGGTCTTCTTAGTAACTGATCATCCTCGGCCAAAACTCACGCCCATTAGCCATGTACATTTCCCATACCGCTAATCAAACACTTGGCTGCTAATTCATGTTTGAGCATCGATCGGTCTCCTCGGGAGAATCTTATGTTGTAATTTTCTTCCTAGCACCTACCTGGGGAGTGCCCAACCCACTAGACATGCCTAGGCCGCCCAGAACACATGGCAACGCCACGGTCACGTGGTGACCACGCGGCGGGCATGCGAGTTTACGCGCTCTAGAGTTGGGGCCCTCGGCCACCGCCCAAACCTCGACGTATCGCCACCAAACCATGTATTTATGATTAAATAGGTACTTATGTAACTAGAAATGATTTTTGTAAAAAATAAATAGCAAACTATGAGGCAGCTGCAGTTCAAATTTGACCCGCTTCCAACTGAATCGGCGGAAATTTGTCTTTTTCACGAGAGGTGGATCAAAACTTTTTGCACCCAACCATTTTGTCAATTGTGCATTAAATATGTCCTAGTATTTTATAAAATTGATTTGGTTCAATTTTGCAACAATTATTTGGGAGGTCCTTCACAAAAAAACCTCCTTTTGGGCACTCGGAAAATGAAAAATGGTTTTTTCGTCCAAAGAAAATGAAAACTTCCTTAGGCAACTTTGTTTGCCATTCCAATCTGCACCCTTGTGCACAATATGAGATTATTTGAACAAACTATGCCACGAATGTTGCCATAAGATTGATCATTTGGCTTGAAAGCCATGAATCTTCAGAGATGATAGCTCATTTCTGAGAACACTTTTTTAAAATAATTGCCGTATTACAAGTTTGTTATTTTTCCTAGGAACGTGGCCACATGTAATGACACAATGCAAAGGTTTCCCAATTTTTTGATTTTTTTGAATTTTTATGCCCGTTTCAAAATGCGGTCAAACGGCGGGAATGACCGTTCCTAGCTAGTGGTTGAATCTTGGAATTTTTTTGGTGTTTCTATGATTAAATAGATACTTATGTACCTAGAAATGATTTTTGGAAAAAATAAAGAGCAAACTACAAGGTAGCTATAGTTCAAATTTGACCCGCTTCCAGCTGAATCGGCGGAAATTTGTCTTTTTCATGAGAGGTGGATTAAAACTTTTTACACCCAACCATTTGGTCAATTGTGGATTAAATATGGCCTAGTATTTTATAAAATTGATTTGGTTCAATTTTGCAACAATTATTTGGGAGGTCCTTCACAAAAAAAACCTCCTTTTGGGCACTCGGAAAATGGAAAATGGTTTTTTCGTCCAAAGAAAATGAAAAGTTCCTTAGGCAACATTGTTTGCCATTCCAATATGCACCCTTGTGCACAATATGGGATCGGAAATGTTAACGCCCACACGTGTGGGTATTCACCACCCCGACCACACGCAAGCATCTCCGTTGGCAAGTGTGCGCATGAATCTTGGAACAAACAGGCCGGTTTTCGGCGCCACGTAAGACGAGTCTCGTGTGCGGTGTGCGAGTCAGTTCGCCCGCACGGTGGTTGTCATCCCGTGGTCAGCGGTTGCCACTCAGAGGCGTGCGGTGGAACTGCCATGCGCCCGCACGCCACGCTTCGACCGCGGTTGACGTCAAACACGTCGCACACCCCTCCAGCCTCTCCCTCACGGTTCCATTTACTCACCCGCGACACAATTACTGCCACAACCCACTCGCACTTCAAACCACTGGAGGAGAAGGCGAGGGGAGAAGGCGAAGGCGGAGGCGGAACAATCGACGGCGTTCGCGGACGTCGGTGGTGCTTGCCGGAGCGGAGCGGCTTCGCCGGAACGCGTGCGGGTTGAAGGTAATGCTTGCTACATCTCTCGCAACCCCTTCCTGCATTTTTCCCCTTTCCCTCCCTGTTCGATTCCTACGTTGAGATTCTGGCGATTCGGCGGTGCGTCGGCGTTCCCGCCGGCGCCGAAGTTGTCTACTAGCCGTTTTTTGGTGGCACTGGGCAGTTTCGTCGCCGCCGCCGCCGCGGCATCGTCGGTGCGGGTATGCCTGCTCAGAGGCACGCACTAGTCTTGTGTATGGATTTGGGAGGTGTCCCCCGGTTTGTTTGGATGCGCATTGGTTCGAATTTGTGTTTGCAGTCAGTTCATGCGAGAATTTTGAGGGTGATTTTTGAAGTCGAAGTAGTTGCATTGAAACCTAGATCTAGTTAGTTTGGTTTTGAAACTGTAGAATGAGGCGAACTTTTCAGAATGACTGAACGTGAACAAATGTGTGGCAACTAAACTCCCCGAACAAATGTGATAGTTGCCACAAACGTGTTTTCCTTTGCGGCAACAAATTACTGAAAATGACTATCATAGTTGCCACAAATAAGCTTTCACATAGGGCAACTAATTTTATTGAATGACTATGATAGTTGCCACACAGACGCTCTTCCATGTGGCAAACTGAATTTTGCTGAATTTATATGATAGTAACCACAAACATGGTTTTTCATTGTGAGATCTAATTTTTTCTGAATTATTTTGTGATAGTTACCACACTTTGATAGTTGCCACAATCGGTAGTCAATGCAGTTTCGGCATCCAGCTGCACTGGACGGCAACTAATGTGCACATCAAGTGTGCGTGTTTGCCACTTGGATTGTATAATCATGTGGCAAATAGAATGTGAACACAATGTCTGTTGCCACACTGCAGATATGACAGTGTGGCAAATTGGCTGCATAATATGGCAACCACATTTGCGTACCAATTGTGCCAGATGCCATATCCTGTCTGTTGCCACATCATGTCTGTTGCCATGTTACAGTCAGTACAATGTGGCAATTTCATTGTACTGCGGACGCAATTTTTTCGTTTTGCCACAATGACTTTGTGATATCTGAACACACTGTGCCTGTTTTCAGGTTATCGATTCAGATGTGGTTTCATTGCTTTTTTGTACTATCTTGGGCTAACACGGCAACTTCAAAATTTTGTTCTCAAGTGCATTTACCCATATGTACACTTTTTTTAGTTGATAGCTAACCAACGTGCTTACTTGCCACGTTTATGTTCTCGACAATCATAGGGGGGGCGTGCGTGTTCATGCTATATTTTTGCATTCACTAGTCGACATTTTCTGTTAGGTGGCAAATGCTTACCTCTTGCATTTACATTTTCACCTTAACAATTTGGTCTGTTCCTACATCAGCAGAATGGCTCGTGGCGATCATCAAAATGATGACGATGATTTCATGGATCCACCACAGCGTAATCGGGCAACTGGACGGAGAAAAGAGGGCGATGAGGTAACTGTCCACACACCCGCCCCCCTCCTCCCGATTTATGTTATTGGTTGGCACCTAGATCTTCTGCAGTCGTCTGTCATGAACTAAATTTTCATGACATTGCAAAACATGGCAACAGCTGATCACTTTTGTGTCTGTTTTTCGCAGAAGAAGAAACGTATTCGCAACAGAGCCTCCCAGGAACGTTTGACTATGTTGATTGACAAATTCACCGATGATCAAAAGGGAGCTGCTGCTGAGATGGGTATGCAGGCTCTGATGGATGTCCGGTGCGTGAACCTTGTCAACCATGTATGCGACTGGCTTGGTGAGATCTACGAGCCCGCATCCAGGGAATTCGTGATTCCGGGACGTGGAAGACTTCCGTTGAACAAGGAATTCGTGTTCTGCACTTTGGGTGTGCCTCGTGGACATATCAAAGTCCCGTACGAGGTCAATAATGAGATCGAGGAAGCGTTGTTCATCCGTTTGTTTTCTGGATTGGAGTCCATGCCGAACACGTCTGTACTGGCAGATTCGCTGCAGGCCATGACGACGCACGGAGATGTTTTCAAGATGAAGCTACTCATGTACCTCATCTCAGTTGTTTTCGCGCCGACCACTTCTCTTCACCCAAGAAACAAATGTTTCCCCATCCTGGTGAATGATCCACCCTTACTACTTTATTTTCCTTCAATCTTTTTGGCTCCGATATCACGTGTTAAGCTAATGACTGCCAGTGTTTTCGTTGTTGTTTTTCCGTTTGATTTCTGATGCGGCAAACTTTTTTGCCCTGAAATTTTGTGTGGTGCAGGCGAATCTGAAAAATGTGAAGAACATGAACTGGTGTAAGTTTATTGCCGACTTTCTCCACGATGCTTTCAAAAACAAGATGTACCAGAAGGGTTGTTGACTGCATTTTATGGTATTTATTTTACCAGATCTCTCTATCAACTCTCGTTTATAACACACTTTTATTCATGCATGGCAAACCTGATCATAACAAGATGGCAACTGCCATAATGACAATGTGGCAACTGCCATAATGACAATATGGCAACTGTCATAATGATAATGTGGCAACTGCCATCATATTAGCATGGCAACTGCTATCACAGTATGGTGGCAACTGTCAGCACACTATGATGGCAACTAGCACATACATGTTATCATTGAATCATACATTATCCTGCTCTTTTTTTAACTACAAAGTACCCATGATGGCAACTGACATTTTTCTTTTCTTTGTAAAATTGTTTTAAATCAGCTCATGTATGTCGACTGTCTTGATCTGTCCACCGTGGATTTCACTGGGGTAGGAGGCCCGCCGCCTACACACAAGTTCGTTGTTTCTGCGTGGACCATCAACGCTGTCAAGGCTGTGCTTGCCGCAGACAGGGCAACCGATACCACATATGGAAAACTACAGGTTAGTTTTTGTTTATCTCTTCACATGACATGCTTACAAAATTGACATGAGGCAACCGTCCGTGGTTTATAAGGCATGCTCACAATTTCTTTTTGTTTTTCCTAGCTGATGGCCAAGAATGCTATAGACTACAGCGTGTTTGGGGGGCCTCAAAAATTTGGAAAGTGGATGGATGTGCACTCAGCTCCGTCTTGCCCTTCTGAGGTAATCAAAATATCTACATCCATGGTTTGCCGTGGATTACTTGTTGATGTCGCGCAAGCGACTGCAATACGGGTGGTTGTTGATGCTTCTTGTTTTCGTGCACAAGCGAGGGCACCAGTTGAGCATCTAATTGGGCAGTTTGCATCCGGAATGACCGGCTTGCTCGGGAAGTTGGTTGAGGGGTGGACGTCCCTCAGTGCCTCTGACAGCGACGCGGTTGCGAGGCAGTTCACTTCATTTGTCCCAGAACGTACACATCGGCCAACTGGCTGCCGTGGACGGTATGACTACAACAGTTCCCAAGAGCCCGGTGACACACAAGATGATGTAGATGGAGACGCTGGCCTCAGCAAGGATGATGACGATGACATGGATAATGTGCATCAGGACACCGATGACGATGAACATGCTGAAGTTCGCACAGGCGGCAACAAGGGCAAGGATGCAACAGATGCCCCCCCACCGGAGAAAGTGAAAGAACATACGGCTGCGAGAGGCGAGGGGGTGTTGCCATCAAGGAGGGGGAGGGCTCCAGAGGATGTTGGGCAGGGTTCTCCTGGCAAGAGGTCTAGGACCGATCCCGTAGCTGCCAGGAGGAGGTTCGACTTTCAATTTTAGTTTTCTGCTGTGTCTATTTTCTTGGAACAATCTCAACCATTTATTTGCACTTGTTTTTTGTCAAGCGCGGCAATTAGTTTGTTGTTTGATAGTTTCCACCTTCTTTTTTCCCTCCATCTGTTACGTGCAGCGAGCCGACCGCTGGTGGATGAGCAGTTACGAAGAAACAGGCGCCAACGCCAACCCATGTTTCTGCTCGCTTGAACAAAGGTGCCCCCATTGCCGGTGACACCCCTTCCACCAGGTCTTCTCCTCGTACGACGACGACCAACACCGGGGATCCTGTCGTGTTGCCAGACCTGAGGAAGCCAGTCAAGAAGTAGGTTTCTCCATGTGCTTTCATTTGACATAGTGGTTTTTTTCTTGAATTTCCAATGCAACTGTTCAGCTTGTCACATGTTCTTCTGTTATCGTCCCCCACGAGGCAACTGCTGTTTTTCCAAATGATTTCTTCCTTCATTGTTTTATGTGTATGGCAACTCCTATTGGTGTTTACATGGCAACTGGCATCTAGGCCAAATGGCAACTATTTCAGCACCTAATGGCAAGTGCCATCTTTACCATTTGCTTTTTTGAGCTCATCCCACACCTAATTTTGAAATTGCATTCCTGACAGATCAGACATTTCTATGATTCTTCAATTTGCCTAACATGTTAACTGCTGCTGCATGGCAACTGCTAACTATGACACATGGCAACTCATGATCCCCTTACATGGCAACTACCAGCTATTCCACTTGTTTTTAGTCTTTTAATGTTTCTACCATTGCAGACATATTTTTTTGTCCATTTTTTCATACCTTTTTCATGTGCTTTTTTTCCTTTGTAGGGTGAAGAAGACTACTACGCGCGGGTCCAAGCATATCAGTAACGACCCGCTCGAACGCCTACATTCAAAGTTGTCAACAGGTGGCAACTCAGATGTACACGAGGCATCAGGCAATAATACTGTTGCTGCACCGTTGACCGCTCCCACCAACTCTGACGCAAGTGGGCGACCATCTCCGCCGGCTGTAGATGTCCAGGCTACAACAACAGGCATGCGTACATCGGGGAGTGACGAGTCAGTATCTGCCAGGACAGCTGAAATATTGCCAACTCTTATGGCAATGAAGGATGCAGCTGTGAGCCATGCCACCCCAACAGCAAGCGTTGAAGTGGATGCTCCCGAGACGAACCTAAGCAAGTAAGATTCCCGCTCATCTGACACTGATTCCAAGCGCGTGCCTGGTGGCACACCAGTGTCCATGACAGAAGCGGCTGAGGCGACAGTTCACAAGGATTTGCCATCTACAGGTGAGAGTCCTGGCACAACAGCTCCAGCTCCTGACGGTGCACATGCTCCTAAGGCGACCGTTCCGCGTGTTGGTCTTCCACCTAGGCGTCGTAGCCCCCGCAAGCAACCAACAGACATACCCAACGCTCCGGCTGTAGCTAGGAGCAGGAGAGACGAATCTGGCTATGTTCCTGCGTCCACACTGTTCCCGCCACCTGCCAAAATCAATGTGATGGGGAAACCGCAAGACCGGGCACAACTGATGCATGTGTCAAGCCGGGCACGAGTGACGCAGAGGAACGCCCGGAGCAGAATACGCCTTTACCCGCAGTGGAAATCCCCAACATAAATCTGCGCACTTCCAGGCTACCAGTCAATGTCGGTGTCCCCTACAGCCCAAACAAGAAGATTGTCAAGAAAGCTGCGGCTGATACCGCTGACAACACGCCCCGCCCTACAAATAAGCCCGATCATTCTGTAGCGGCCGATTCAGATATGTTTGTCGATCTCTCACCCTTAGATTCTGCCCCGCAAATCATTCGTGGTCCGGCCAGTAGGAATGAGAGGCACCCAATGGCATTTACCCCACCAAGCTTCAGCCTTGGCATCAGTCAAGATCAACCGGTGGTGCAAGATCCTTTGCCAGTTGCCTTTGCTTTCCCAGGAGGCATGCCCGCAATGATGGCGCAGCCAATGGTCGAGGGCGGGAAGGCTGTCAAGTTCGCGGAGCCGATTGTGCAAGGTACACTTTTCATGTCCTTATGATTTTCTTGTATACATGTTTGTAGTTTGACTTTTGTCCCAATCATTTTTTTGGGGTGTTCTCACTTGTGATGGCAGCTGACATGTGATTACATGGCTAGTGGATTCGATGCACCATGTCACCTACATTTTTTTGCTGCCATGCTGCATTTGACATTTGGGTAACCACGTGGAAACTGAAGTTGATTCATCATGGCAACTGTATTTGCTGTCACATGACAAACACAGTGTATTACACATGGCAACTGGATTTGCCACACCATGTCACCTGCATTTTTTTGGTACCATGCTGCATTTTTTCTATACGGCAATCACATGGCAAGTGGAGTTTACACAACATGGCAACTGCATTGCTGTGACATGGCAACTACAATCCATGTAGATGGTAACTACAGCGCAACGGCAGGGCAACTATAGTTGCCATGACATGGCCACTGTAGTTGGACCACACATGGCAACTTCCCCACTATTTCTACCTACATCTCCTCACAATCCATCTGTTTCTTGACTTTCTACTTATCCTAACACACTTTTTATTTTTTGAATCATTGCAGGCACCCCTGAGGAAATTTCACCATCACTTGACGAAGCTTACTGCAAGATCGAGGAGGCAGCATTGTAGAGGAGGACCTCACGAGGGCAAGGGCAATCAAGTTCCAACGTGCCTGCAGATATGGCATCTGACGATACCATCAGGAGTGCCACCCCTGGTTCTGTGAGATAGCAGAGGGTAGTTCACCCACCTCCCGCGGAAGACTACGAGCCTGAATTCAGGGCCACTAAGGAACAGACCCAGCTGTACGACATCATCAAGCGGTTTGGAAATGCGAGGGCCAGCAGCAAGCACATGAAGGAGTTGAAAGCGTAAATGACCACACCCCATAATCTCCCATTTTGCTTTGTTCCTTTTTTACCATTCATCTTCTTGGTACTCTATATACACGATGCGTTTACGTTTTAGTTCTTTCATAATTTTTTTACTTAGCAGTCATGATTCTTCCATGTTATGTCGTTTTCATACAGCTCATGTTTGGACAGAACAAAAGTCATTCAATGCGGAGCGACGTACATCGACCTGGGTGATCTTGCCGAGTCCATGAGGCCAAATGGTAAAATGTCGACGAATGTAGTTGCATGCGGGATCGACTACATCAACAATCACATCGATGTGTGTGCCGACAAGATAATCATGCATTACAGTGTGGCCTGCAAAATATGGGATGGTGACTTCCACCACAAAATCCTGAGGAAGAATTTTGCTCAACACGGTGAATTCAAGCTCACACTGAAGAAATATGTGAGTACTCCTTCCATGTCTGCACTATTTTTGCCATCTTCTGCACTTGTGATTATGTGGCAGATGTTTTCATGTGGCAACAGCTGCCGTGCACATTGACATCTTTCATTTTGTCTGTTTTGCTTCTTATTTTTCATCGCTAAGTGCACCGGCTAGCATGGGGTAGGTTGATCATGTAGCCACAACCTTGGCTGCCATTTATGCACGTTACGCCTTTTCCAACTTGTTTACCATACATTGCCCACAACACACTAAGTTTTGCTAAACCGCGTCGTGTTTGTCATGGAAATATATGTCATGCAGAGTCATTTCAAATACCATGGCACATTTTCAGTACAGCTAACATGGCAGATACAGTACAAACAACATGGCAGATCCAGCATAATTAACATGGCAGATACGGTACAACTAACATGGCAGATCCAGTACAACTAAAATGGTAGATCCAGTACAACTAGCATGGCATATTTAGTACAAAATAGCATGGCATATATTTAGTATAAAATAGCATGGCAGACTAACTACACATAACATGGCAGATTAGCTACACATAACATGGCAGATTGAGTACCCATAACATGGCAACTGCATTCATCCAATCAATGAATTTTCCTTCTACTTCTGATGCCCCTCAAGAGTCATTCTCCCAATTTTTTAAAAAAATCTCATCGTATAGGGTTCAAAACAAAATGTCCACAAGGACCATGTCGCATCACCCCAATTTCTGCTCATGGATTGCCCGCCCCTTTCTTCGTTTTCTTGTGTTTTGCTTGAATCTCCAATCCTGACTTGTACCTTATCTCTCTTGGACGACCCTTTGTGATGGAATGGGGTGGGTTCCAGACCTGGGTTTGTGTGCTTGCTGTTCCAGATCCTATCTCCGAGTTTTCAGATGATGGCCCCGTCGATGAAGGCACACTTGATGTGCGGGGGAACCGGTGTAAGGCTTCCTCAGCTTTCCGCTTCTTTATCTCATCAAGCTCTCTTTTAAGTGCCTTCCTGTGTTTTTCTGCGACTCTCGCTGTCTCATCACTCTTGCACGCTTCATCAATTAGCTCAGCATAGTTCTTTGTTAGCACAACGTGCCTCACGGCTTCCATGGTTGACTCAGGTCTCTCGTCATGCACAGCCAGAACCGCATGTGTTGTCTGCGGTGCCAACGCGTCGTCAGCGTCCCAAGTCCATCATCGCCTTACGAAATGGCGGGGCATCCATGTCACAGCGTTCATGTCCATTACTTTTAGTATGTGACAACACACAATGCCGTCCCGTTCGAACTTGCAGCATTGGCAGTAGTATTCGCCTTGCTCGATCGAGGCTTTCACAAAGTAGTTCCTTCCTTTGTCAGGGTCTTCAGGTTCTGAATCCGACATGCCCAAAATAGAACACACCTTGAACGTATGTTCGTCCACCTGGAAAGTCGTGAACATGCTGGCACGCTTTATTTCTTCCTGGAATCTGCAAGTTTTGTGTGATTAATGTTAATCTATCGTGCGATCTTTTTTTGTAGCACGTTACGTTGTCATGGAAATAGAAATAGATTTGTGTTTGAATATGGCAAACATAGTATACTGAACATGGCAAACATAGTACACTGAACATGGCAACTGCGGTACACTAGACATTACAACTGCAGCACATAAGACATGGCAACTGCAGCAGACAAGACATGGCAACTGTAGTACACAAGACATGGCAACTGCAGTACACTAGACATGACAACTGTATTACATTTTTCAACTGGCCATCGTCATTTCCACACCAATATTTCCCAAATGGAAGCACATTGCATAAAACATGGCAACTGCATTTTTTTTAAACATGGCATCTACATTTTGAGTAGACATGGCAATTGCATTTTCAACAAACATGGCAGTTGCATTTTAGTACACATGGCAATTCCATTTCGGCATATGTGTTGACAATATAACATTTTTCAGTTGACATTGGCATTTGCATACCAACATGCCCAAATGGAAGTACAGTGCATTAAACCTGGCAACTGCACATCATTGAACATGGAAAATGCATCCGAGTAAGCATTGTAAACAGAATTTTCATTGAACATGGCAACTACAGTGAGTAAGCATGGCAAACAGTATTTCATTAAACATGGCAACTGCATATCATGGCAACTGCATTGCACTCTATATGGCACCTACTGCCTTAGTGCTTTTTGCGCAAACAAGACTGTAACGCAACTGACTTACTTGTTAAAGATCTTGTTTGTGTATATCTTGCTCATTTGCCTCTCCATTGGTAAATACGTTAGCAATTTCGGCTGTTTTAGCGCGGTGGTAGCTTCTTGCTGCAGCTCAGATCCCAGAATTTTTTGTTGCAGAGCTGTGTACTGCTTGGCAAACTATAGCAATGAGTTGCCAGGGCTCACGTATCGCTTCAAAACAGCATTGAACCCCTCACTGCGCTGCGTAGTCTGCAGAAAGGGGAAGAAGCACTGCATGAAGTAGGCGGGCACCCAGTACATTCGCTTCTCCCACAGACTAGCAAGCGTCTCGTTGTCTTGGACTTGATGTGTCTCGACCATGGCCATCCAGCTCCTTTCAAACTCCTCGACCGTCAAACTATGGTCCACGCACAGCTCGAATGCCTTGTGCAGCTCTGGACGGTCAGCAAAGAACGGTCCTAGCGTCTCCTCAGCCTTCTTTATAATGTGCCACCTGCAGTGCCTGTGCACTGCCAACGGAAAGACCTCCTCTATGCCTGCACGCATGCTAAAATCCTGGTCTGTTATTATGTTCATCGGAGCAAGTCCATCCATGCACTCCAAGAAGGTCTTGAACAACCAGACATACCCATCCGTGTCTTCGTTCCGAACGAGCCTGCAGCCGAACTGCAACGACTGATTATGGTTATTTATTCCTATGAACGGAGTGCATGGCATCTTGTACATATTGGTGAGGTACGTCGCATCGAATAAAATGCAATCTCGGAAATGTTTGTAGGCTCTCCTTGCAGCACCATCCACCCAATACATGTTCCTGACACGGTCCTCATCGTCCAACCTTATCCTGTAGAAGAAATCTGGATCTTCCTTTGCTTTCTCATCGAAGTAGGCAATTGTAGCCTCTATGTCAACCAGCCTACTCTCTCTACGGTACTTGGCCTGTAGGTTTGTGACGCCAGCTGGTATGTAGGGCATGCTACTCAGTTTCCCCTTTTTACTGTGGATGAGTGATAGTATCTGGACCATTCTTGATGGACCGACATTACAATCATGTAGCAGCTTTACGAATTGCCTTTCGACTGGGGTGAATCCTCTCTGGGCGGTCAGAAATTTGACCAGGTCAAACTTCTTTATAAGTTTGTGGTTGTGCTCGTCAAAATATTCAGTGACCACATACTGTGTTCCATCTACGTTTAGCTTACACCGGACAGGGCATCCCGTCTTGAGAATGATCCCTCTTTTTCGTTCCGGAACGATAGGCGCAACACCTTTCCCCTTCTTGTTCCTCCATGCCTTGTGGCACCTCATCTCACATCTGCTGTACTCGTTAGTTTTCTTAATTTTCCTATGGTACTTGGTGTTGACCGCAAATCCATGGAACTTTGCATATGTCTGGTAGTATTCCTTTGCTTCTTTGAACGATTCAAATCTCTGCCCAATGTACGGTGGCTGAGGTACCACGATCTCTGATTGCCCACCATCTTCATCCCCTTCTGCCTCGTCGTCAGTTTCATCATTCACTTCAGTATCGGCGGCAGTTCCTTCTACTTGAGTGTTGGCAGTGATTGTGTTCAAAGGGGTGCTTGTCGGTATTGCTGGAATGATTGCCGTTCCCGACTGTGACTCGAAATTGTCTGCGGCATGATTGTCTGCTGGCTGGTGGAACGCGTATTCCGTGTGCTCAGAGCTCCCCGCAGTAGATGTCCCCGCGCCGCTGTTAACTGTAGTTGTAGGCCCTGTAATAGGAAAAACAGGTACGAGAGTAAGTTTTTTCTTTGAGTAACACGTGTATCACAACCGATCACGCCATCTACGAGTAATTTGGCACGACATCATTTCAAACAGCAAGCCGTTAGTCTGCGCATGGACATGTACGGTAGCTATAGCTGTCCAGTGATGGCAGCTACTGTTCAACAAACATGGCAACTATTGTTTTTGCCTACAAATAACTACAAATAACGATTGTAGTGTTGTTTTTGTGGTTCAGTTTTTTTCCCTTACCTTGGTGTGTTGCATTCGACCTTCCTGTGTGGCCTGTGACACCAAAATGACGTGCTCCACCTGCAATTTGTGAAGCTTGCCACGAGACGTTTGCCGGGGTACCACCAGCATAATAACCTGTATGCATAGTAGTGGTTGGTCAATTCATGGCAAATGCATTTTGTGCTAGCACGGCAACTGTAGTTGCCCCTGATGTGGCAACTGTAGTTTTACTGGCATGGCAACTGCATTTGCATCGGCATGGCAAGCGCAGTTGTCCCTTGATGGCAGCTGCAGTTGCCATGACATGGAAAATGTAGTCGCACTGGCATGGCAACTGCAGTTGTTCTTCCCTGGCAACTGCAGTTGTCCGGGATGGCAACAACAGCTGTCTAGGGATGTCAAGTGTGGTTTCTAATACATGGCAACTGTAGATGTCCAGTCATGGCAATTGTAGCTGTCAACTATGCTCCTTCTGCTAATTGATCATCCGCAACTTCATTTTTTTATGGTCTCACCTGTGTATGACGTCGATGGCAGGTACATTGGTGTTGCCTGATGCCATGCGCTGCATGAAGGCTCTGCATTTTCACCCGTGGTAACTCGTGAGTCCTTTTGCCAGTTTTTTTGCATGTTCATTATTCATTTCCATAGCAGTATGTGCTCTTTTCTCGTTTTGCATTACCTTGATTATCCATACAAGCTAGTTGAAGTTTGCTGCCCGTACATTTGTTAGTGTTAGCGCCTTGTGAGTGAACTTGCCACGGGGGCCCCTAGTTGTGTTTTGGTCATATGAACCTGCGAAAAAATGATAGTGTACGACATAAGTAGAATGCCATCTTCATCATTGCGAAGATGGAAACTGTTCTCTTCTTTTGTTATCATGCATCATACCTACGCCTGCATACTATTCCAGTAGTGGCAGCAACGGCCCTGAAGATATGAGCTGACTGTACTCTGTTGCATCCCAAGGGGGCGTTTCTGGCCTTTGAGAACCCCAAGCATCAGCGCCATCTTCGTGATTCATTCTTTTCCGTGTCTCGCTTCTTTCCAATGTGTTCTCAATCACTACATGAACAAGAAGGCATCAACAATCCACAAGAATTGTATTCTTCTGCTGCTTGCACATAGAAGATATGGATGGCAAGCGATGGGTCAAGATAGGTGGCAGCTACTGACAGTGAAAGGTGGCAACTGTCGTTATACACAAGTGGCAATTAATTTCTTCCAGCCCTCTTCATTCCAAGAATTGTCCCTCCTGTCCTTCTTTAGTGATTCCTACTCATCCATTTTTCATACCCAACTACTTGCGTCAATTAAACTAGGAACTTAAGTCAATTTCAAACGTAGTACATGGCAGATCTGGTGTACTCTGCCTGGCAAGCGCGACTATACACTGAACCATGCAGTGTTCTACCCCTATAGCATGGATCCAGCACAAGATCGGGAGATTTTCAGCCTTAAGGATGAGAAGGATGAGATCGGGAGATCTTCACCTGGTTTTAGATGATCGTCTCTGGAGGGCTGGGTTGGAGTTTGGGGCTGGGGTGGGGGAGGGTTGGGGCGTGGTTTTGAGGTTGGAGTCCCCTACGGATCTGTTCTGTTTGCCATGGCAACCAGAGAAGGCCGGCGACGGAGGTCGAGGTTCGAGAGGTGGGGGACGATGGCGGCAGACGAGAGAGGGGATGGATCGGAGGCCGGGAACTGCTTGGTCGTGCGGGCAGCGGGTCGGCTTGCCCGGACGGGGCAGTGCGGGCGGGGTTGGCACGCAACGGACGTGCGGGGCGTGCTTTTGTGCGTGCGGACGTGGTCGTGCAGGCCGGTTCCCGTCCATGCCACACGAGGCGTGCGGGCGGGTTCCCGTCGACGCCGCACGTGTGGCAATTATTCGGACCCTATGGGATCATTTGAACAAACTATACCATGGATGTGGCCATAAGATTGATCATTTGGCTTGAAAGCCATTGATCTCCACACGTGATAGCTCGTTTCTGACAACACTCTTTTAAAATAATTGCCGTATTACAAGTTTGTTATTTTTCCTAGGAACTTGGCCACATATAATGACACAATGCGAAGGTTTCCCAATTTTTTGATTTTTTTCGAATTTTTTATGCCCGTTTCAAAATGCGGTCAAAACAGCGGGAATGACCGTTCCTAGCTAGTGGTTGAATCTTGGAATTTTTTTGGTGTTTCTATGATTAAATAGATACTTATGTACCTAGAAATGATTTTTGGAAAAAATAAAGAGCAAACTACAAGGTAGCTACAGTTCAAATTTGACCCGCTTCCAGCTGAATCGGCGGAAATTTGTCTTTTTCATGAGAGGTGGATAAAAACTTTTTACACCCAATAATTTGGTCAATTCTGCATTAAATATGGCCTAGTATTTTAGAAAATTGATTTGGTCCAATTTTTCCACAATTATTTGGTAGGTCCTTCACAAAAAAACTCCTTTTGGGCACTCGAAAAATGGAAAATGGTTTTTTCGTCCAAAGAAAATGAAAACTTCCTTAGGCAATATTGTTTGACATTCCAATATGAACCCTTGTGCACAATATGAGATCATTTGAACAAACTATGCCATGGATGTGGCCATAAGATTGATCATTTGGCTTGAAAGCCATTGATCTCCACACGTGATAGCTCGTTTCTGAGAACACTTTTTTAAAATAATTGTCGTATTACAAGTTTGTTATTTTTCCTGGGAACTTGGCCACATATAATGACACAATGCGAAGGTTTCCCAATTTTTTGATTTTTTTTGAATTTTTTATGCCCGTTTCAAAATGCGGTCAAAACGGCGGGAATGACCGTTCCTAGCTAGTGGTTGAATTTTGGAATTTTTTTGCTGTTTCTCTGATTAAATAGATACTTATGTACCTATAAATGATTTTTGTAAAAAATAAATAGCAAACTATGAGGCATCCGCAGTTCAAATTTGACCCGCTTCCAACTGAATCGGCGAAAATTTGTCTTTTTCACTAGAGGTGGATCAAAACTTTTTACACCCAATAATTTGGTCAATTCTGCATTAAATATGGCCTAGTATTTTAGAAAAATGGTTTGGTCCAATTTTGCAACAAATATATTATAGGTCCTTCAAAAAAAACTCAGTTTGGACACTCGAAAAATGGAATATTGATTTTTCGTGCAAAGGAAATAAAAACTCCATTTGTCAATATTGTTTGCAAATCCATGATGTAAACTTGTGCAAAATATGTTATCATTTGAACAAATATTTGATGGGACTTTCACAAAAATACTCATTTTGAGCACTGAAAAATGGAATGAATTATTTTATCTTGAATCGATCACGACCAATTTATATTGGTCATAAGGTCATCAAATGGTTTGCTGCATTCTGATTGGACCATGAGCATATCACGCGGATCACGCATCAACCACCGTCAGATGCTTCCAGATCCAACGGCCCAAACCCACCAGAGTCGAAACCCTAGGTCTGTCCTCATGGACATTTTCCACCCACCCACCCCCCCCCCCCGCCTTTGTTCTTTCTTTCTTTCTCTCCCTCCCCCTCTCCCCTCTCCCCCGTGCAGCAAACCCTAGCCCCTTTCTTCCCCGCACAGCTACCACCCTCCTCCTTTCCTCCGTCCTTCAGATCCGCCGCCACCCACCTCCCCCGCCACCGCCACCGTCCTTCCCTCTCCGCCTCGCCTCTGTCTCCCACCGTCTCCCCTCTCCCTCCCTCAGATCCGCCGCCGTCCGCCTCACCCCGGCCTCCATGCGCACCCCGTCCTCGCCAGCCTCTGCGCTTACCCCGTCCTCGCCCGCCTCCGCGCGGCCTCAACCTCCACCTCCAGCCCCACACACCACTCCTCTCTCTCCCCACGAGACGAACCCTAATGCTCAGATCCAGATCCCTCCCATTGCCGCCACCCACCTTCCTCGTCTCCCTCACATCGTCGCCGACGTCCCGTCAACGTCCTCCTCCCTCCTGCTCTGAGCAACCAGTTCCCCACCATCGCGCTGCCACGCCCCTCCCTCCAACCAAGATCTTGGCGGTGACGAGCCCAGCGCGTGGCGTGCGGTGGCAGGGGGTCGGGATCGACAGGAGGAGTGGGAGGAGCAGGGCCATCGGGAGGTGCTTGGCAGCGGCGGTGGAGGAGGCCGGCGCGCAGGAGGACGGCGTGATGCTGCCCAAGGAGGGGAGCGAGGCGGCCGAGAGGTACGACTGGCGGGAGGAGTGGTACCCGCTGTACCTGTCCAAGGAGGTGCCCGAGGATGCGGCGCTCCCGATCACCGTGTTCGACCGCCTGCTCGTGCTCTTTCTCCCCTCCATGTCGGTTTCTTTCTCCATGGATCAGTAGTAGTTCAGATGAAGAGCGTGATTTGATTTGTTTGTGTTTGAATTGATCGTGTGCGTGTGTGTGTGTTTACACTGGAGAAGAAGGCCAAGGAGGAGCAGGCCAAGAAGCTGCAGGCCAAGAAGTCCAAGATGAAGGTATGCGCTGCCGCTTCCTCCTTCCTCCCCTGCTTTGGCGCTGTTACTCGACTCGGATGTGTTGCTAGACTGTTTGTTAGTGGAATCAGCTTCTTGATTGGTGATGTGCTGCTACTGTTGTTGTGTTAGATAAGCATATCATGTAGTCTTTTGGTACATGGAGTTCTGATTAGTGGTGTTTTTAGCTTGCTATGCTAGGTTGCAACCTTGTTGGAGTGTGTACACACACTTAAAGTTGCCTTGTCTGCTGTGAAATTCACTAATTTGGCTGACTGTTGGACTGTTGGACTCTGTTAGAGTTCATACTCTTTGCCTTTGTGCAAGAATTACAGCTGGTGCACCGTTTGTTTGGCTCAGATTCCTGATGTGTTTATATTCAGAAGGACTAATTCACTTGGAAACTATTACTGCTTAATTCACTTGGAGACATTTGCATACTCTTCTCTTCCCAACTACAAGTGTGACCTGACTGAGATCTCTGAAATGATTAGTGGAGATGCTTTTCTGATAATTGTTTCCACATTATCTCGCTGAACCTGTCTGATAATTGTTTCCACATGGTGGAATGTGTTTTTTTAGCTTATGTCGTGCATCACAAATGGATCAAGTTCCAGTTTTACCATAATTAAACTTGTACCATAATTCTTTTACCCATTTTTCATGGTTTGATATCAAACTTGTATTATGTCTCATCTTTGATTACTAAAACCCACTCACAAATTTGTCTTGTAGCTCCTGTATCAACACTCCTAAATCCTAACAATAATCTGTTTGAATGCATAATTTTCTTGGTATTGCTTTATAGATGCCTCTTTGTGATACTTAACTATATGAGGATGATTATGTTGAAAATAAGTTTTGATAAACCATTTATCCTATCCTTAGTCTCATTGCATTAATCTAATTTTTATTTCTTATTCTGAGTAGCATCTAGCAATAGATTTGTCATGTTATCTTAAGTCATTTGGGCATGCTTAATGAACCATCTGAGAATGGATCATTTTTTGCGTTCAACATCTAGAACCATTCTGTCCGTGTTGGTATTAATGCTACAACTGTGCTTTCTTCTCTTGTGTTGCGTTGTCCTTGTGGTTGTTACTGTTACATGTACATATGCTTCATGATTCAGTCCCTAGCTGCTTTGTGTGTTTGTTTTTATTCTGCTTCTAACTCCTATTGTTTAGTTTTAGATGCCTCTCCAAACAAGATTGTGCTATTGTTAGATGCCTTTGTATGTTCAGCCTCTACAAACAAGAGCTCCAACCTGAAAGTGAAGAAATAAGAAGTATACTTGTAGAGCTAGTTATATGTTGTGATAGTATCTGGGTGAAATGTACTATGTAAAGCTTGTGGTATTAGCCAAAATTGGCATGTGTATTGATAATTTTCATTGTTAACTATTGTCAATGAAACATTGCTTCAAATTATGGAAATTGAAACCTGGGATGTACCTGACAAGTGGGACCTAATAGTATTTGGCATCTAAAAAGGATGTTTCCCAAATAATATTCACAGGAAAAAGGCTGAAAATTAAGGAAATAGAATGTAAAAGGCCTAGGCCCAAAAGAAAAATACAAGAGACCCAAATAAGAAATGGTCCGCAAAAGGCCATGGCCTAGAAAATAAAAAGGCTGAAATGAAAAACGGCCAGAAAATAAAAAGCTATAATGTTGGGCCTAGCCCATGTAGCTAGCAAAAAATAACAGGAAAAAAATACATTCAAAAGGTCGAATTGTTGGGCTAGGCCCATGTAGAAAACCGAATTGGACCGGGCTAAATCTTGTGCCACATCATCTTGCCACGTTGGATGCCTACGTGGCCTGGGGAGGTTGCTAGTGACCAAAACGCCACAGTAGGAATATTTTGGTCGTAAACGTCTACGACCTTCTCACAGAGAAGGTCGCTATAGTCAGTTAACGACCGCCAGCTTTTGACC
This sequence comes from Triticum aestivum, assembly GCF_018294505.1. Taxonomy (NCBI): domain Eukaryota; kingdom Viridiplantae; phylum Streptophyta; class Magnoliopsida; order Poales; family Poaceae; genus Triticum; species Triticum aestivum. The sequence goes on along the minus strand of NC_057795.1, from coordinate 149,987,457 downwards.
TTCTCTTTTTGGTCACAAAAAGGTCGCAAATGAAAAACAATGACCTTTCAGTGACCAATAGTCAAGGTCACAAGTTGACATATTTCTTGTAGTGACCGTACCACTCTGGTGTGGATCTTACTCTGGTTGACCTACGAGGTTCGGTAGTAACTTGATCTGAAGTTTCATGATCAATATCATTAGCTTCCTCACTGATTGGTGTAGTTGTCACAGGAACCGGTTCTTGTGATGAACTACTTTCCAATAAGGGAGCAGGTATAGTTACCTCATCAAGTTCTACTTTCCTCCCACTCACTTCTTTCGAGAGAAACTCCTTCTCTAGAAAGGATCCGAATTTAGCAACAAAAATCTTGCCCTCAAATCTGTGATAGAAGGTATACCCAATAGTCTCTTTTGGGTATCCTATGAAGACACATTTCTCCGATTTGGGTTCGAGCTTATCTGGTTGAAGTTTCTTCACATAAGCATCGCAGCCCCAAACTTTAAGAAACGACAACTTTGGTTTCTTGCCAAACCACAGTTCATAAGGCATCGTCTCAACGGATTTTGATGGTGCCCTATTTAACGTGAATATGGCCGTCTCTAAAGCATAACCCCAAAACGATAGCGGTAAATCAGTAAGAGACATCATAGATCGCACCATATCTAGTAAAGTACGATTACGATGTTCGGATACACCATTTCATTGTGGTGTTCTGGGTGGCGTGAGTTGCGAAACTATTCCGCATTGTTTCAAATGTAAACCAAACTTGTAACTCAAATATTCTCCTCCACGATCAGATCATAGAAATTTTATTTTCTTGTTACGATGATTTTCCACTTCACTCTGAAATTCTTTGAACTTTTCAAATGTTTCAGACTTATGTTTCATCAAGTAGATATACCCATATCTGCTCAAATCATCTGTGAAGGTGAGAAAATAACGATACCCGCCGCGAGCTTCAATATTCATCGGACCACATACATCAGTATGTATGATTTCCAATAAGTCAAAGTTGGCTTGCTGCAACTAAAACCCACATTGCCTTCTTGATACTAATGCATGTATGATAGGATCTGATGTAAGTCTTGCTAAGTACCTTTGTACTCATGTTTGCTTAATTTATGTTTTGCAGATGAGACATATGTCTCACTAGTAGTTCCGCTTGGACTTCGACGAGTAGCTTGTTACCTAAGTTATGATCTTGTACCCTTGGGAGGGTCTTGTAGATAGTCAGGCTTCTCAGCCTTTTTCATATGTAGTTGTCTGTACTCAGACTTGTTGTGCTTCCGTTGCTTGTATGCTCTGAATGATGGGTCATGTGACCCCTGTTTGTAATAAATGTTATGTGGCTCTTCTGGGCCTTTATCTATATGAGTTGTTGAGTTATGTTGTGATGCCATGTTGTATAGCACATACTTGCATGTTATGCGTATGTGTAATGTGTATTGCTATGTGTGGGATCCGACAACCTAGTTGTTTATCCTTGGTAGCCGCTCTTACCGGGAAATATCTCCTAGTGCTTCCACTGAGACATGGTAGCTTGCTACTGCTCCGGAACACTTAGGCTGGCTGGCATGTGTCCTTCTTCATTCCTGTGTCTGTCCCTTCGGGGAAATGTCACGTAGTGTCTACCGGAGTCCTATTAGCCTGCTACAGCCCGGATACTCTGGAGTCCTATTAGCCCAGCTGCTACAGCCCGAATTCACTCGTTGATGACCGACACATTTGTTGCTGGGTCATGTATGCCTGTCCCTGTAAGTTAGTGCCAATTTGGGTTTACGACTATTCATGTCGGCCCGGGTTCTTTGTCATATGGATGCTAGCGACACTATCATATACATGAGCCAAAAGGCGCAAATGGTCCCGGGGCAGGTAAGGTGGCACCCGTGGGAATACCGTGCGTGAGGCCGCAAAGTGATATGATGTGTTACATGCTAGATCGGTGTGACTTAGGATCGGGGTCCTGATAGTGCAATAATGTCGAAGATCGCAGTCGAGTTAGCTATACAGATCGTGTGTTGTGAGATCGACATGGTAAACTGATTCGAGAAAGGTTAATAAAATCTAAGACCATTGCATATTAAGGTCAAAATAGTGCTAGCTATATACGAGTCTCATACGATGCCATTTCAATGATTGTACCACAAAAGCTCAAAATGTTACAAGGTTCAAATTCCAGAGTTATATGGCTCGTATTCGAAGATTACAAGGTTCAAGCTGATATTAGAAATGAAATTCAGCTCATTAGCTGCAAACGCTCGCGCTGATCCGCTGAACATGGATATCAGAGAGGTTCAAACTAATATCACCGCTTCTAAGTCTGGCTTAAAAACCTCACAATTTTTGCAAAGGGGTTAGCCACTGAGAAGTCATGTATGGGGTTGACACGATGACTTCTGATTACTCTGTCATCTGAAGTTCCAAAATGAAATTCAACATTTTTGGAGCCTACTCCATTCTGCCGCAGACGCCGGCGCTGATCAACAAACCATTCATTTTTGCGAAATAAATGTAGGGAAAACCTCATTTCCTTCAGCACCCTTGCTCTAAGAACAAAGAACCTAGCGAATAAAATCTCCTGTAAGGTCCCTCGGTAGGAATTCAAAGTAATTTCTGAGAGATGCAGATCTAGGCATTCGACGTGATTGTTATATTGTATCATATTATCCACCACTAGGCCTAATCTTATCTACAAAAGAAGAAAACATGTTAGTGCCTACATGCAGTTTTGAACATTAGTACATGCCTAGCTATTTGGTTTGTAGGATTTGTAAAATGCACTAACATGCCATCTTCAATCTAACATGATTAACATGGGCATTTGATTACATTCTAGAAAAATATAGCCTTCTTCACAAGAGGTTGGAGTGGATGAAAAGTTCCCTAAGAAAACTAGTAAAGATGTATCCAAAGGAGAAATGCTTATTGATTGTAACCATATGGATCAAGCAACCAATATGGGGGGCATGTATGTACTGAAATCCTGCAAAACAACCTTCAGAAATCGTAGTACCTTTTCATTGTAAACTTCGAAAAAGGTGTCACAAATTGAACTCCCTTATTGTTAACATTTAATAGGAAAGTAACATCATCTTGATATATAGCTTCTCCAAGCACGGAAAGCATCTCAGGAAACTGACAACTTGCTCCAGGTCGGCCCCAATAGATTCTAGTGCCAAGACCTTCACTGTGCACAGTTTCGGGGTCAAGCTTGTTGGAATCATTTTCTGAATGACAGACGAACAAACATCTTCAAAATTAGAAATAATGTTAATTTGTAGAAGGAGAGGTAGAAGGCGGCTGTTGTACCTGAACGGGTGTGAATCCAATAACAAGTTCGGAGTATTTGTCAGACGAGTAGCCCACCACTGTCAATTTCGGCGCATAAATGACATTGATTCTTGTTGGACCTTCTTGATCAACTACAAGTAATCTCTCAACTGCAGGTGTATCCTGGATGACCATACCGTGGTACACATCTTGTGATGTCTACACACCAGCAACACACATAAATAGTCCAGAGAGTCATGGAGGTGATGTGGAAGGTACTCAACCCATTGATCGCCTGAAGACAAAGGTACTCGAGTGTAGTACATCCACGGAGCAGGTGCTCCTTGTCACCCTTTGAGAGGAAGACGGCGATGAGCTCGAGGTGATTCGGTCGTGGTAGAATAAGAGCGGGCGTGTCATTAAGGGGTGGGAAATGGCAGTTACTGAACTTGGCGACGCACAGCATGGGCGCGAGGCGGAGTGCGGACGTTGGTAGCGATCGCATATGCCCATCCTCAAAAGTGAGCTCCTTGAGCTGATCTAGGGCGGGGGATCAGAACTAGTCATCGAGCTTGGCTCGGTCCTTGCCGTTGTAACGGAACTTGCCCATTCTAAGGCCTTTGGTTGGGCCAAGGTGACTGTCGAGGATCTTGGAAAATGCATCCAAGCTTTTGCGATAGCCATGGCAGAGCTCATGGGTGTCGATGAGGTCGAGAGGGATGGAGTTCCATAGGGGGCGCCACCGTCGGGAAAGGAGGGTTGTCCGCGCCCCATATTTGATTGGGAGGAGGGAGATGATGACTCTCAACATATCATCGGGGAGGCTGCTGATTAAGTCTAGGCCTGCTCTGAGTCGCTCGTGGTTCTAGCTCGCCCCGCCTCCGCTTGTTGGAAGCCCCGTTCTCCACCTCCAGAGTCTCCTTGTCAGTGGCGCTTTCTGATAGAAATGGGAGTACAGGGAATATGTAGTTAAAACAGAGCAATAGAAAAGTGTATTGGTAACTAGAAGTTATTAGGTAGGAATATAGTAAGAAAAGGGAATAACAATTTGTTGCTTAAATACTACACAATTCATTTGACATTTCTGGGTAAGTCAACATATGTAGATAGTTGAAAAGAAAACTTACTTCGAACAAAGTTTGGACGGATGATTTTGTCGGGGAAGTTAGCATATATCTCATGACCAGGGCCTTTTATGTGCAGTGCAATTTTAGTGCCAGCATTCAGTACATAAAACTTTGCAATTTCATTCCAAAAGCCAGTGCCAAAATAGGAGTAACCACGTTCATCAAGTCTTACAGTAGCAACGATTGTAAATCCATGGTTTGTGTGTAGTATGACATCCATGGAGCCTTGATCTATGTAAAGGGAAAAAGTGTGCACTACATAATATGTTGCATAGCGAGGGATGTTCTGCAGAAAATGGTAGGATTGTTAAAGAAAATATGGTAACATGCAAATATGGGCCCAAATTGAAAGAACTGTACAGCAGTTGAAACCGAAGGACAAAAATCAATAATTAAACAGATAGGGTAAACATGATGTCATGGAAAAATGAGAGTAATCGAAAGAACAATACATCATTAATTTGCCTAATATAGAAAGAAGAGGGGGAAAATCCCCTTCGACGTATATGGTGCATGTGGCAGCTTTTATCCAAATGTAGCAATATTTAGAATATGTTCAGGAAAGTAGGCCATGCCAACCGATTTAGGGTGAGATTGAACATACCGCGCGCGTCCTCAACTTATCTGGTACGGAGAGATGGAACTATGGCGGCGATCGCAAAGTCCTGAAGTGTCGGCGCACTGTACATTCTATGAATGAAAGAAAACCCTCAAATCAGCTCGAATAAAAATGAATTCACGGTGATTTCCGCCGGGTGATTAAAGGAGGCAGATGAACTAGGATAAGAGATGACATAATATCTCGTTAAATTAGTTACCTTGTCGTCCATGAGAAAGGACCCTCAGTAGGGCAGATTCCCCAAACTAGCAGAGCTGGGTCGACCGTGAGCAGCATCGAGAAAGTCGATGGCGATAGGCGGCGGGAAGCGGAAGTGGCGAAATTCGGTTGGCTTTGCCGACATCCTGGCGGCGGCGGCAGGCGTTGAACTAAGTGTTTACCACCGCGATAGGCGGTGCCATGGTATAGACGCGGAGGAGCTTGTGCAGGTGTGATACCGGAGGGGCCGAGGGGGTGGCGGGCGGGGTGAGGGTTGTTGTGACGTGGGGATGGTGAGGGTTTTATTTTTTATTTTATGAATTGGGTGGTGAGGGTTTTCTGTCCCACAAAGCATTTTGGGGGCGACGGTTTGCTAGAGCGAACTGCGTGTGATTGTCGCAGCAGGCAAAATGAAAGTCATTGCACATGGTTCCAATTTTGGGAACGGTGTGTGATTGACATATTACCTCCGTCCTGGTTTATAGGCCCCCCTTTATAATTTTTACCAAATTTTGACCAAATATTTAACATACTCAGACATAGATAATAAGCGTACACGTACATAAGCATAGTTCAACCATAAGTACATAGTTCAACCGCATTAAGCATACTCAAGCGTACATAGTTCGATCCATCCCACATCTCATCTCACATGCGGCCAACACGATCCTGAAGCTTCTCCAGGTACTCGGCGTATGCGCCATGCGCCATCCTGCGAGAATACTTCTGCTTGAAGGAGCCAGCGGTCTGTCCTCTTGCATGCGCCAGAACACTTAGATACGCGTCATGAAGCTTCAGGTTGCAAAGTGGGCATCCATAGCCGCCGTTCGAGGTCCTAATACGCCTGTTATGCATTCCCACATAAAGCTCCCTCAGGATCTTGACACATAAATGGGTATAGATGACTAACCAGCTGTCCGTCGTAGTCGGAGTCGTCGCCGGAGTGGTCGTCGGAGTCATCGCCGAAGTGGTCATCGGAGTCGTCGCCGGAGTGGTCGTCGGAGTCGGTGTGGAACTCCACCTCCGGCTGTGGAAACTCGACGCCGTCGACGATGTCAGGGTGCAGCGATAACTCACCGGCGGTGACGGCAACCTCTGTCTCCATCTCCATGTCATGCTCCGGTGCTTCAGCAGCCCCAGCGTCGCCACTCCCTCCGATGGGCCGCTTCGGCGGCATCCTCATACACTATCGGCTTTGAGGACTGAGAGCGGCGTCGAGGATGCAATCGGAGAGAGAGGATTGTGTGTGTGTAGCGAGGATGGAGGGTGCGGCCGCTCGGGCGCACCATTAATATGGAGTAGTGGGAGTTGTGGGAGAGAGGCGGGCGGTGGTCAAACCGATGGCTCGCCTCCCGGTGAGCCTGCGCACCGGACTCCTGGCATGCCTACCAAAGTTTCACACAGCTACTCGCATGCCTCCCGATGACACTACGCAACGAGCACGCCTCCATCAATTCACACACGTGCACGCACGCCTCCCCGTCTGCCTGCGCGGCGGACTACTCGCATGCGTCCCATGAACTCATGCCTGCTCGCATGCCACACGGGTCGCGCGGCGGCACGTATATTGTTTTTCTATTTGGATGATTAATGCTGCCTCTTTATTGCTTAACCGAAGCATGGCACATATCTATTGTTGGTCTAACACTCACGGTTTGAATAAATAATCCATTTGGGATATTGGTTCCCAATTATTATTAATCTCCCATCTGTAATTAGATAAAGATTACATCAAAACTGGTCTCAAATTTGACAAAAAAGTACAATGCCACTTTGTATTGGTGTCCATATGACAACACGATAAGTTTCATGAACTTCAAATAAGTTTTGGATGTACTATAATTTAAAATTCAAGATTCTCAATGTTTGAAATTTGTTGCACGGGGAGTAAACATGCACCCAGTGAGACACATGTGTTTTTGCAATCCATTTAGGTGCACTGTCACGTGTGCATGTAGCTCAAATTTGATTTTTGCACATTATACCCGTAGAAAATCAATCAATCAATGTACTAAAACGTCCTAATGATCTCTGTGATTTCTTTGAAATTAAAATGTCCCTCCTTTGGTAACATGTATGTTCACCGCGGGATAATTAATTTAACATGCATCATAGTTGCGGTGGATTCGCGGTGTGTGATTGGGCGTGTGCGTGTGGGGGTGACGGGTGGCTCGCAGTACACTACGAGTTGTGAGCCACCGTGTGGGTTGGCCATTTTGTTAGGCAGGCCGATGCCACATCAGAGTCGTGAAATCGTTATTTAGAACATTACACAACCCTTTCATACACAAATGTTTTGGCCACATGCAGTCGATGGTTGTCCTACACTACACTCGATACTCGCGTGTGACGCTTTCTGTGGGCCCGCGAGGTCGTCATCCATCACTTTGACGAACAGCCGGCAGTGAGGTTAATTTGACCAGCAAGGTAGAATCTTTTTTGTTTGTGTTATGGTGGTATATAGTACGCGTAGAAGAGGTGGGAGGGGACTAGCATATATACTATACGTACGCGTCCGTGAACAAGTACACCTCCCTTAGTGTCGGGACTTTTTGGTTACCGTGGCACGTGCCGCATCAAAATTGTGAAATTGGTTATTCAAACATCACACAACACCTTTTTAGGCCACATGCATATCCTAGCTAGGACAATCACATGTGACGCTTCCATCTGTGGGCCCATGAGGCCATCATCGATGCATGCATGCATCACTTTGACCTACATCGGGAGAGGTTAATTAATTTCATCATCGATGAGGCTTCTTTTGGGTTGTACCTATATTACGGCAGGAGCATGTAGTATGCAGTGAAGAGGGGGGAAGGGGGCCATCATATGTAGTACGCTTGATATGAACTTCACTCTGTGTGGGTGCATGGTTTAGGATTTTGAGGCATGTGGCACATCAAAGTTGTGCATTTTGGGTATTCAACATATATATATTTGGCCCACATGCAAAGCGGTGGTGCTTGTCCTCTCGCACCCACTTAAGTGGTTATCAGCGATATCGATGCTTTCCATCTGTGGGCCCGCTTGGTCCATCACTACTTTTTGCCTGACAACAAGAGAGGTTAATTTGACTTAGCAGGGGATTATTATTTTTGCTCTGGTATGACATGCATGATACAGTTTGAGCACATACACATGCATGTGTGCGCATGAATCCCTCCCATTGAGTCGAAGTGGCTAGTACAATGACACATCATGAACCGATCTCGCTCTGTATGGGGAGCTAGTGTACGATTTTTGACACCCGCGCCACATCAATGTTCTGTATTCAAACATGCATGCACGCATCACCTTCATACATATGCATGTAGTGCTTGCCTTCGAACAATACATTCCCTCGTGTGGTTATCGGCGACAAGCCTATAAATTCATGGGCCCGCGTGGACATCCATGATCACCTTGACCAACAACGAGATAGGTTACCATGGCGGGTTCTTCATTTGGTTCGTGTTATCGTAGTATAGGTCATGGTGAGATTCAGACCTAATTAAGTTTGAGCGCATATACTATGCATGCATGCATGAATCCCCGTCGTTGGCTTGAAGTGTGGTGTAACATACATATGCATCGTCAACCTAACCCTCACTCAGTGTGGGGATTTCTAGTTCGAAATCACGGTGCCACATCAAAGTTGTTCCATTGTTACTCAAAAACACACCTCTCCATACATATGTTTGGTCCAGACGCATGCAATGGTTGTATTCGGGGACTAGCTACTTGCGTGATTATTGGCGAGCTAGCCCATCTCTAGGGTTGCATGGACGGCCATCACTTTGGCCAACAACAAGAGAGAGGTTGTACGACCAAGGTGGATTATTCTTGGTCCGTTTTATGATCCATCTTGGTGAGATATATGCCTCTATGGTCCGCCGACTAAAAGTGTGGGCTACTTCGCACTTTGCTAGGTGAACCTCGGTTGGGGGGCATGCATTCATAGCTTAGGATTCCCTTCGTGGCGACAAAAGGGGGGTGGGGGCTGCTAGCTACTTCGCACTTTGCTAGGTGAACCTCGATTGGGGGGAGGGGGGCATGCATTCATAGCTTAGGATTCCCTTCGTGCCGACACGAGGGGGGGGCTGCTAGCTACTTCGTACTTTGCTAGGTGAACCTCGGTTAGGGGGGCATGCATTCATAGCTTAGGATTCCCTTCGTGCCGACACGAGGGGGGGGCTGCTAGCTACTTCGTACTTTGCTAGGTGAACCTCGGTTAGGGGGGCATGCATTCATAGCTTAGGATTCCCTTCATGCTGACACGGGTTGGGGGGGCATTGTCGGATTCTGGGTTCCAGCAAACCCTTGAGGTTCAAACACTGGGGTGTGCACAAAGATCTCTCTCTCCCTAGCTTGCTCTCGCAACTATCTCAAGGCCTAGCTCGACGAACTCGAAGAACAAGAGACACGAGGGTTTATACTGGTTCGAGCCACTGTTGTTTTGTAATACCCTACTCCAGTGTGGTGTGGTGGATTGCCTTGAAGGCTTAGGATGAACAAGTACAAGGGAAGAACAGCCTCCTGAGGAGAGGTATTCTTGAGTTCGGTGAGCTAGTGGGTGCAAGGGTGGTCTGAATGATACGTCCCCGATGAGTTCACCCCTTTCTATGGTGGTGGCTAGTCCTATTTATAGAGGCCCTAGTCCTCTTCCCAAATACTAGGCGGGAAGGGAGCCCACAACGGCCAAGTTTGAAGGGGACAACTAGTACAAGCTACGTACCCTGACAAAAGGTGGTCTTCGCCTGCCAAAGAATATGGTGGTGATGCTACTGTGGGCTCCACGGTGACCTCCGTCTTGCCGTCCTGCTGGTCTTGGTCTTGTTGCACCGATATGGAAACCTTTGCCCGACGCCTCAGAACTCCTCGTCCGCGCTTGCCCCTTTGGCACCAAAGAGGAAACTGGCACTCTGCGCCCGCTGGCGCCCGCCTGGCCTTGGTCGTCATGGCTCACATCACGCGCACCTCGTGAGGTGCCCCTTGCATAGATATCTTCGCTCCCCGCGAACCAGCCTAGTGAGGCTGCCCCTAAGGATGTCTTGTGTCGTCCGCCTCACGAGGCTTGGCCCCTCGCGAGGGTCTTGAATGGTTGCTGATGAAGATGGGTCGTACCAGGCCGCTGGCTGAGCCACACCCTGGGCCGCAGGCAGGCAAGTCTGGGTTCCCTCGTTCCCAGGACGCCGACAGTAGCCCCCGGGCCCAAGGCGCGCTCGGACATGGCTTCAAGGCGAAGCCAAAGGTCACGTGTGGAGCGCCGCGGGCCCTAATAGCCTGCGGCCTTGATTGACGCATGGCGATTGATTGGACGTGGGCGTCTCTGCTTCCCCATGCTGCATCGGCAACTGCCCGACTTGACGAGTCCCTGCTGCATGCAGAAAGACCATCATTACCTGCGATCGTGGAGGCCGGCGGTTGTCCTCCCTCTGGCTATAAATGAGGAGAGGGGCAGAGCCCCTGTCACTCATCTCTTCCTCCGTTCCGCCCGCTTCTTCTTCTTCCTCCTTGCTCCACCGCCTTGCAGCGACACCCATGGCGCCGATACGGAGGTTCTCCGCTGCTGAGAAGGGGAAAAAACCCCGCGAACAACCAGGGCCACTCCCACAGAATAAGAGGCTGGCCTGCTCTCGCGACGTCATCGTCATGCCGGAAGTGACGAGGCCTTGGTGCGAGCAGCCTCCCCACAGCTACCCGCTGCCTTTGTATGCCCTGGCGCAAGGCTCCAGAGGAAGAGGCAGCGGCCAGCGCCGCTAGGGTCTTGGTCGTGGCGAGCATGCCGTGGCGGTGCGTGCCGCCACCCCGCGAACCCACGCCGAAGGCTCCTTGATGAGCCACAAGTGTAGGGGATCAATCATAGTCCTTTCGATAAGTAAGAGTGTCGAACCCAACGAGGAGCAAAAGGAAATGATAAGCGGTTTTCAGTAAGGTTTTCTCTGCAAGCACTGAAATTGTAGGTGATAGATAGTTTTGTGATAAGATAAATAGTAACGAGTAACAAGTAAATAAAGTAAACAAAGTGCAGCAAGGTGGCCCAATCCTTTATGTAGCAAAGGATAAGCCTGGAAAATTTCTAATAATGAGAAAGGATCTCCCGAGGACACATTGGGAATTATCATCAAGCTAGTTTTCATCACGTTCATATGATTCACGTTCCGTACTTTGATGATTTGATATGTGGGTGGACCGGTACTTGGGTACTGCCCTAACTTTGACAAGCATCTCACTTATGATTAACCCCTACTGCAAGCATCCGCAACTACAAAAGAAGTATTAAGGTAAACCTAACCATAGCATTAAACATATGGATCCATATCAGCCCCTAATGAAGCAACGCATAAACTAGGGTTTAAGCTTCTGTCACTCTAGCAACCCATCATCTACTTATTACTTCCCCATGCCTTCCTCTAGGCCCAAATAATGGTGAAGTGTCATGTAGTCGACGTTCACATAACACCACTAGAGGAAAAAGACAACATACATCTCATCAAAATATTGAACGAATACCAAATTCACATGACTACTAATAGCAAGACTTCACCCATGTCCTTAGGAACAAACGTAACTACTCACAAAGCATATTCATGTTCATAATCAGAGGAGTAATAATATGCATAAAGGATCTAAACATATGATCTTCCACCAAGTAAACCAATTAGCATCAACTACAAGGAGTAATCAACACTACTAGCAACCCACAGGTACCAATTTGTGGTTTTGATACAAGATTGGATACAAGAGATGAACTAGGGTTTTGAGAGGAGATGGTGCTAGTGAAGATGTTGATGGAGATTGACCCCCTCCAGATGAGAGGATTGTTGGTGATGACGTTGGTGATGATTTCCCCCTCCCGGAGGGAAGTGTCCCCGGCAGAACAGCTCCGCCAGAGCCCTAGATTGATTCTGCCAAGGTTCTGCCTCGTGGCAGCGGAGTTTCGTCCCGTAAGCTTGCCCACGATTTTTTCCAGGTTAAAAGTGATGATATAGCAGAAGATGGATGCCGGAGGCCCACCAGGGGGCCCAGGAGATAGGGGCGCGCCCTATAGGGGGGTGCGCCCCCTGTCTCCTGGACAAGGTGTGGGCCCCTTGGCGTATTTCTTTTGCTCAGAAATTCTTATTAATTCCAAAAAGTTGTTTCATGGAGTTTCAGGACTTTTGGAGCTGTGCAGAATAGGTTTCCAACGTTTGCTCCTTTTCCAGCCAGAATTCCAACTGCCGGCATTCCCCCTCTTCATGGTAAACCTTGTAAAATAAGAGAGAATAGCCATAAGTATTGAGATATAATGTGTAATAACAACCCATAATGCAATAAATATTGATATAAAAGCATGATGCAAAATGTACGTATCAACTCCCCCAAGCTTAGACCTCGCTTGTCCTCAAGCGGAAGCCGGAATAGAAAAATATGTCCACATGTTTAGAGATAGAGGTGTCGATAAAAATAAAATACGGACATGAGGGCATCATGATCATTGTAATAACAGCAACATATATAGATTTTGTCATATGATTTCTTATGCTCAAGTAACAATCAATTCACAATGCCAAGTATGGTTCAAAAACTTCATCGGGAACTAACAAACTATAATCTCAGTCATTGAAGCAATTGCAAATTATCGTAACATCAGAAAGAGTCAACAATAGAGCTTTTCAGCAAGCTCACATAGTCAACTATCTCGTAGTCTTCTACAATTGCTAACACTCACGCAGTACTTGTGGTTATAGAGTTCCAGCCAGACACTAAGAAAGATAGGGGCTTATTGTGTTGCCTCCCAGCGTATTCACCTTTAGGTGATGTCAACAATAATAGCCGATGCTAACTTACATCCAATTGAATATATATATCATGATCTTTCAAACACGAGGAGCTTGCCAAAGGATAAAATGAAAAAGGGAAAGGTGAGGATCACCTTGACTCAAACATAAAGTAAAGACAAAACATAAAGTAAAAGATAGGCCCTTCGCAGAGGGAAGCAGAGGTTGTCATGTGCATTTAGGGTTGATGCACAAAATCTTAATGCAAAAGAACGTCACTTTATATTGCCCCTTGTATGTGGACCTTTATTATGCAGTTCGTCGCTTTTATTACTTCCACAACAAGTTCGTGCAAAGCTTATTTTCTCTGCACTAATAAGTCATACATATTTAGAGAGCAATTTTTATTGCTTGCACCGATGAAAACTTGCTTGAAGGATCTTACTCAATCCATAGGTAGGTATGGTGGACTCTCATGGAAAAACTGGGTTTAAGGATATTTGGAAGCACAAGTAGTATCTCTACTTGGTGCAAGGAATTTGGCTAGCATGAGGGGGAAAGGCAAGCTCAACATGTTTGGAAGGTCAATGACAATATACTTTAACTGAGATGTCAGAAAACATAAACCAGTACGTTGTCTTCCTTGTCCAACATCAACTCTTTTAGCATGTCATACTTAATGAGTGCTTCACAATCATAAAAGATGTCCAAGATAATATATTCATATGTGAACCCCTCTTTCCTTATCACTTCCTATTAATTGCAACGATGACCAAGGCTACGTTCATCAACTCTCAACAATTTTTATGCCTCATACTTTCTATGTGTGAAGTCATCACTATCCATAAGATCAATATGAACTATTTTATTCTTTCTACTTTCTCAAGATCATAGCAACATAGCAAAGCCCTTGACTCAACACTAATCTTTATTATAGATAGCTCACCGACTCGGTTACAAAAAGAGATCACAAAGCAAAACTCAAAACTACTTGATATAAAAACTTGAATCTACTAGATCAAGATACTACTAAAAGGATCGAACTAAATAAAGCGGTAAAGATAGGAGTGTGATGGTGATACGATACCAGGGCATCTCCCCCAAGCTTGGCAGTTGCCAAGGGGAGTGCCCATACCCATGTGATTATTTCTCCTTTTTCACGGTTGGTGTTATGATCTTCTTGGCAATGATGCCCTTCAGGATACGGTTCTCCTCCTCGAGCTTATTGACTTGTTGTTTGAGGTCCATAATTTCTTTACGGAGCTTGCCTATAACGGCCAAAGCTCCTTTTACCCAAGGATGCTGCATAGCTTCTGTAGAACAAGTGAAACTCTTTTTCATATTTTCATAAGAGAGAAATCTAGAGTTGGAAGGGATGACCGAAGTTGGAATAGCCATGCTCGGTAATTCCCCCATCATGAATTCTGCTCGAAAACGAGAGGTGACTTCTTCATCTTCCTCCATGGCATCTATCCTTTTCAAATCAGCCTCCATTTCATCCTCTGTTGATGGTCCAAAGTGATAGGCATCGCTACTTGCTCCTGGACCCGGCGTTGGGTGAGACACCCGACTCTCCCCAACTGACTCCCGAGAAGACATCTTGCTTTATTCTTCAATAGGAACAGCTCGAAACGAAAACAGACGATATTTGCATGATATGGTGGTCAAAACCTTCGGGAGTATATATAATGAATTTTTACCGACCAAAATACGTAACGTGCAAGAAAACGGAGTCCGGGAGGCACACGAGGTGCCCACGAGACAGGGGGGCACGCCCTATAGGGGGGGCGCCCTCCACTCTCATGGGAGCCTTGTATCCCATTCGGACTACTTCTTTCTTCCTAAAATTCTTAAATAATCCAAAACTGGTAAAAAACTGCCATTAGAGTTGTTTTGGAGGCGGTTTACTTACCGTACCACATACCTATACCTTTTTGGAGTCTGGAATGTTCTGGAAAGTGTCCCTTATGTATTCCACAGGAGTCACGGTTTCAATAATATTTGTTTCAACATTGATAGGATTACCTGAAATATAATGTTTAATTCTTTGACCGTTTACCACCCTCGGATTTGTGCCTTCGTAGTTGTTGATTTTTATAGTACCAGAAAGATAAACCTCCTCGATAATGTAGGGACCTTCCCATTTTGAGAGAAGTTTTCCTGCAAAAAATCTTAAACGAGAGTTGAATTATAACACATAATCTCCTACGTTAAACTCATGCTTTTGTATCCTCTTATCATGCCAGTGTTTGACTTTTTCTTTGAATAGTTTGGCATTCTCATATGCTTGGGTTCTCCATTCATCAAGTGAGCTAATATCAAACAACCTCTTCTCACCGGCAAGTTTGAAGTCATAATTGAGCTCTTTAATAGCCCAATATGCCTTATGTTCAAGTTCAAGAGGTAAATGACACGCTTTTCCATAAACCATCTTATATGGAGACATACCCATAGGATTTTTGTATGCATTTCTATAGGCCCATAATGCATCATCAAGTTTTTTGGACCAATTCTTTCTAGATCTATTCACAGTCTTTTGCAAAATTAATTTGAGCTCTCTATTGCTCAACTCTACTTGACCACTAGACTGCGGATGATATGGAGATGCGATTCTATGATTGACATCATACTTAGCAAGCATCTTACGGAAAGCACCATGAATAAAATGTGAACCACCATCATGTTGGAAATATGCCCTAGAGGCAATAATAAAATGGTTATTATTATATTTCCTTGTTCATGATAATTGTCTATTGTTCATGCTATGATTGTATTAACTGGAAACCGTAATACATGTGTGAATACATAAACCACAACATGTCCCTAGTGAGCCTCTAGTTGACTAGCTCGTTGATCAACAGATGGTTATGGTTTCCTGACCATGGGCATTGGATGTCATTGATAACGGGATCACATCATTAGGAGAATGATGTGATGGACAAGACCCAATCCTAAGCATAGCACAAGATCGTGTATTTTTTTGATAAAAGCTTTTCTAATGTCAAGTAGCATTTCCTTAGACCATGAGATTGTGAAACTCCTGGATACCGTAGGAATGCTTTGGGTGTACCAAACGTCACAACGTAACTGGGTGGCTATAAAGGTGCACTACAGGTATCTCTGAAAGTGTCTGTTGGTTTGGCATGAATTGAGACTGGGATTTCTCACTCCGTATGACGGAGAGGTATCTCTGAGCCCACTCGGTAATGCATCATCATAATGAGCTCAATGTGACTAAGTAGTTAGTCATGGGATCATGCATTACGGAACGAGTAAAGTGACATGCCGGTAACGAGATTGAACGAGGTATTGGGATACCGATGATCGAATCTCGGGAAAGTAACATACCGATTGACAAAGGGAATTGTATACGGGATTGATTGAATCCCCGACATCGTGGTTCATCCGATGAGATCATCATGGAACATGTGGGAGCCAACATGGGTATCCAGATCCTGTTGTTGGTTATTGGCCGGAGAACGTCTCGGTCATGTCTGCATGGTTCCCGAACCCGTAGGGTCTACACACTTAAGGTTCGGTGACGCTAGAGTTGTTTTGGGAAATAGTTTGTGGTTACCGACGGTAGTTCGGAGTCCCGAATGAGATCCTGGACGTCACGAGGAGTTCCGAAATGGTCCAGCGGTGAAGATTGATATATTGGATGAAGGGTATTGGAGTCCGGAAGTGTTCTGGGGGTACGAGGCTATGGCCAGCATGACCGAAAGGTGTTTCGGGAGCCCCGGCAAGTGTTGGAGGGCCTCATGGGCCAAAGGGGAAGGGGAAAACCAGCCCACTAAGGGGTGGTGCACCCCCCACACCCTTTCCCATGTTACTTGGGGAGGTGGGGCGCCTCCACCTGGCTTGGGAGGCAATCCTCCACCTGCTTGGCTTGGGGGGCAAGTCTCCCTAGGATTTTCCCTAGGGAGATCCAATCTGCTTGGCCGCCGCCCCCTAGGGGAAACCCTAGGGTGCCTCCCCCTCTCCCCTTGCCCCTATATATAGTGGAGGGGTGGGAGGGCAGCCGCACCTCTTCCCTGGCGCAGCCCCCTCCCTCCTCCAACACCTCCTCCTCCTCGTAGTGCTTGGCGAAGCCCTGCCGAAGAACCACGAGCTCCATCGCCACCACGCCGTCGAGCTGCTGGAGTTTTCCCTCAACTTCTCCTCTCCCCTTGTTGGATCAAGAAGGAGGCGATGTCCCTAGGTTGTACGTGTGTTGAACGCGGAGGCGCCGTCCGTTCGGCGCTTAGATCGGAATCGACTGCAATCTGAATCGCTATGTGTACGACTCCACCAACCGCGTTCTTGTAATGCTTCCGCATCACGACCTTCAAGGGTATGAAGATGCACTCCCCTCTCTCTCATTGCTAGTCTCTCCATAGACTGATCTTGGTGATGCGTAGAATATTTTGAATTTCTGCTACATTCCCCAACAGTGGCATCATGAGCTAGGTCTATGCGTAGTTTCTATGCACGAGTAGAACACAAGTTGTTGTGGGCATCGATTTTGTCAATTTACTTTCCACTACTAGTCTTATCTTGATTCGGCGGCATCGTGGGATGAAGCGGCCCGGACCGACCTTACACGTACGCTTACGTGAGACAGGTTCCACCGACTGACATGCACTAGTTGCATAAGGTGGCTAGCGGGTGTCTGTCTCTCCCACTTTAGTCAGATCGGATTCGATGAAAAGGGTCCTTATGAAGGGTAAATAGCAATTGGCATATCACGTTGTGGTTTTGGCGTAGGTAAGAAACGTTCTTGCTAGAAACCTATAGCAGCCACGTAAAAACTTGCAACAACAATTAGAGGACGTCTAACTTGTTTTTGCAGCATTTGTCGTGTGATGTGATATGGCCAAAAGGATGTGATGGATGATATATATGTTATGTATGATATTGATCATGTTCTTGTAATAGGAATCACGACTTGCATGTCGATGAGTACGACAACCGGCAGGAGCCATAGGAGTTGTCTTTATTTATTGTATGACCTGCGTGTCAATGAATAACGCCATGTAATTACTTTACTTTATTGCTAAACCGTTAGCCATAGTAGTAGAAGTAATAGTTGGTGAGACAACTTCATGAAGACACGATGATGGAGATCATGATGATGGAGATCATGGTGTCATGCCGGTGACGATGATGATCATGGCGCCCCGAAGATGGAGATCAAAAGGAGCAAAATGATATTGGCCATATCATGTCACTATTTGATTGCATGGGATGTTTATCATGTTTTTTCATATTATTTGCTTAGAATGACGGTAGCATAAATAAGATGATCCCTCATAAAATTTCAAGAAAGTGTTCCCCCTAACTGTGCACCATTGCGAAGGTTCATTGTTTCGAAGCACCACGTGATGATCGGGTGTGGTAGATTCTAACGTTCGCATACAACGGGTGTAAGCCAAATTTACACATGCAAAACACTTAGGTTGACTTGACGAGCCTAGCATGTACATACATGGCCTCGGAACACAAGAGACCGAAAGGTCGAACATGAGTCGTATAGCAGATGCGATCAACATGAAGATGTTCACCGATGATGACTAGTCCGTCTCACATGATGATCAGACACGGCCTAGTTGACTCGGATCATGTATCACTTAGATGACTAGAGGGATGTCTATCTAAGTGGGAGTTCATTAAATAATCATATGAACTTAATTATCATGAACATAGTCAAAAGATCTTTGCAAATTATGTCGTAGCTTACGCTTTAGTTCTACTGTTTTAGATATGTTCCTAGAGAAAATTTAGTTGAAAGTTGATAGTAGCAATTATGCGGACTAGGTCCGTAAACTGAGGATTATCCTCGTTGCTGCACAGAAGGCTTATGTCCTTAATGCACCGCTCGGTGTGCTAAACCTCGAGCGTCATTTGTGGATGTTGCAAACATCTGACATACACGTTTTGATGACTACGTGATAGTTCAGTGCGTAATGTTAAACGGTTTAGAATTAAGGCACCAAAGACATTTTTGAAACGTCGCAGAACATATGAGATGTTCCAAGAGCTGAAATTAGGATTTCAGGCTCGTGCCCACGTCAAGAGGTATGAGACCTCCGACAAGTTTCTTAACCTACAAACTAAGGGAGAAAAGCTCAATCGTTGAGCATGTGCTCAGATTGTCTAAGTACTACAATCACTTAAATCGAGTGGGAGTTAATCTTCCATATGAGATAGTGATGGTTCTCCAAAGTCACTGCCACCAAGCTACTAGAGCTTCGTGATGAACTATAACATATCAGGGATAGATATGATGATCCTTGAGCTATTCACGGTGTTTGACACTGCGAAAGTAGAAATCAAATAGGAGCATCAATTGTTGATGGTTAGTGAAACCACTAGTTTTAAGAAGGGCAAGGGCAAGAAGGGATACTTCATGAAACGGCAAATCAGTTGCTGCTCTAGTGAAGAAACCCAAAGTTTGAACCAAACCCGAGACTAAGTGCTTCTGTAATGAGGGGAACGGTCATGGAAGCAGAACTACCCTAGATACTTGGTAGATGATAAGGCTGGCAAGGTTGATAGAAGTATATTGATATACATTATATTGATGTGTACTTTACTAGTACTCCTAGTAGCACCAGGGTATTAGATACCGGTTCGGTTGCTAAGTGTTAGTAACGCGAAATAAAAAGCTACGGAATAAACAGAGACTAGCTAAAGGTGAGGTGACGATATGTGTTGGAAGTATTTCCAAGGTTGATGTTATCAAACATCGCACGCTCCCTCTACCATCGGGATTGGTGTTAAACCTAAATAATTGTTATTTGGTGTTTGCGTTGAGCATAGACATGATTGGATTATGTTTATCACAATACGGTTATTCATTTAAGGAGAATAATGGTTACTCTATTTATTTGAATAATACCTTCAATGGTCGTGCACCTAAAATGAATGGTTTATTGAATCTCGATCGTAGTGATACACATGTTCATGCCAAAAGATAGAAGATAGTAATGATAGTACCACCTACTTGTGGCACTGCCATTTGAGTCATATTGGTATAAAACGCATGAAGAAGCTCCATGTTGATGGATCTTTGGACTCACTCGTTTTTGAAAAGTTTGAGACATGCAAACCATGTCTATTGGTGTATACGCATGAAGAAACTCCATGCAGATGGATTGTTTGGACTCACTTGATTTTGAATCACTTGAGACATGCAAATCATACCACATGGGCAAGATGACTGAAAGGCCTCGTTTTCAGTGAGATGGAACAAGAAAGCAACTTGTTGGAAGTAATACATTTTGATATGTGCAGTCCAATGAGTGCTGAGTCACGTAGTGGATATCGTTATGTTCTTGCTTCACAGATGATTTGAGTAGATGCTAAGTATATTTACTTGATGAAACACAAGTCTGAATTATTGAAAGGTTCAAGTAATTTCAGAGTGAAGTTGAAGATCGTCGTGACAAGAGGATAAGATGTCTATGATATGATCATAGAGATGAATATCTAAGTTACGAGTTTGGCACACAATTAAGACATTGTGGAAATTGTTTCACAACTAATACCGCCTGGAACACCATAGTGTGATGGTGTGTCCGAACATCATAGCTGCACCCTATTGGATATGGTGCATACCATGATGTCTCTTATCGAATTACCACTATTGTTTATGCGTTAGGCATTAGAGACAACCGCATTCACTTTAAATAGGGCACCATGTAATTCCGTTGAGATGACACCGTATGAACTATGGTTTAGAGAAACCTAAGTTGTCATTTCTTAAAAGTTTGGGGTTGCGACGCTTATGTGAAAAGTTTTAGCCTGATAAGCTCGAACCCAAAGCGGATAAATGCATCTTCATAGCACACCCAAAATAGTTGGGTATACCTCCTAATTCAGACCCAGAAGCAAAAGTGATTGTTTCCAGAAACGGGTCCTTTCTCGAGGAAAAGTTTCTCTTGAAAGAATTGAGTGGGAGGATGATGGAGACTTGATGAGGTTATTGAACCATCACTTCAACTAGTGTGTAACAGGGCACAGGAAGTTGTTCCTATGGCGCCTACACCAATTGAAGTGGAAGCTAATGATCGTGATCATGAAACTTCAGATCAAGTCGCTACCAAACCTCATAGGTCGACAAGGATGCATACTACTTCAGAGTGGTACATAATCCTATCTTAGAGGTCATGTTGCTAGACAACAATGAACCTATGAGCTATGGAGAAGCGATGGTGGGCCCAGATTCCGATGAATGGCTCGAGGCCATAAAATCCGAGAGAGGATCCATGTATGAAAACAAAGTATAGACTTTGGAAGAACTACTCAATGGTCGTAAGGCTGTTGAGTACAGATGGATTTTAAAAGGAAGACGGACAATGATGGTAAGTATCACCATTAAGAAAGCTCGACTTGTCGTTAAGATGTTTTCCAACAAGTTCAAGGAGTTGACTACGGTGAGACTTTCTCACTCATAGCGATGCTAAGAGTCTATTGGAATTGTATTAGCAGTTACTATATTATTTATGAAATCTTGCAGATAGGATGTCAAAACATTGTTTCCTCGACAATTTTCTTGAGGAAAGGTTGTATGTGATACAACCAGAAGGTTTTGTCAATCCTAAAAGATGCTAACAAGTATGCAAAGATCCAACAATCTTTCTAAGGACTGGAGTAAGCATCTCGGAGTTGGAATATACGCTTTGATGAGATGATCAAAGATTTTGGGTTTATACAAAGTTTATGAGAAACTTTTATTTCCAAAGAAGTGAGTGGGAGCACTATAAAATTTCTGATAAGTATATGTTGTTGACATATTGTTGATCGGAAATGATGTAGAATTTCCGGAAAGCATATAGAGTTATTTGAAAAGTGTTTTTTAATGGAAAACCTGGATTAAGCTACTTGAACATTGAGCATCAAGATCCATAAGGATAGATCAAAAATGCTTAATAGTACTTTCAAATGAACACATAGCATGACAAGATTTTGAAGGAGTTCAAAATAGATTGGCAAAGAAGGAGTTCAAAATAGATCGGCAAAGAAGGAGTAAGACTCAAGACCTGACCACAGCAGCAGAGAGAGAAAGGACGAAGGTCGTCCCCTATGCTTTAGACGTAGGCTCTACAGTATGCTATGCTGTGTACCGCACCTGAAGTGTGTCTCGCCATGAAGTCAATCAAGGGGTACCAGAGTGATCCAGGAATGGATCACATGACAGCGGTCAAACTTATCCTTAGTAACTAGTGAACTAAGGAATTTTCTCAATTATGGAGGTGATAAAAGAGTTCGTTGTAAAGGGTTATATCGATGCAAACTTTGACACCAATCCAGATGACTCTGAGTAGTAAACCGGATTCGTATATTAGAGCAGTTATTTGGAATAGCTCCAAGTAGCGCGTGGTAGCTGCATCTAGAAGATGACATAGAGATTTATAAAGCACACACAGATCTGAAAGGTTCAGACCCGTTGATTAATAACCTCTCTCACAAGCGAGATATGATCAAACCCCATGGGTGTTGGATTCATTGCAAGCACATAGCTATGTGAACTAGATCACTGACTCTAGTGCAAGTGGGAGACTGTTGGAAATATGCCCTAGAGGCAATAATAAAATGGTTATTATTATATTTCCTTGTTCACGATAATTGTCTATTGTTCATGCTATAATTGTATTAACTGGAAACCGTAATACATGTGTGAATACATAGACCACAACATGTCCCTAGTGAGCCTCTAGTTGACTAGTTCGTTGATCAACAGATGGTTATGGTTTCCTGACCATGGGCGATGTCATTGATAACGGGATCACATCATTAGGAGAATGATGTGATGGACAAGACCAATCCTAAGCATAGCACAAGATACACTATCACCGAGATACACTATCACTCTCAATTTTGTGAAGTCATGATCAACTTTTGAAATTATAAACATTTTTCTAAAATTCGTGAACACTTTGTAATTTCGTGAACAAATTCATGAAACTTTTCTAAAATCAAGAACATTTTTTATATTCATGAACATTTTATCCTATTTGCAAACGCATTTTAAAAATTGTGAACATTTTTTAAACAGTCTTCTTGAATCAACAAACATTTCTAGAATTGACAAACAAATTTTTCAGAAATTGGTGGAACAATTTTTGAAATTTACGAACATTTTTTTATTTAATGAACATTGTTTGAAATGCATGATCAGTTTTTGAATCAGCAAACATTTTATGAATGAATAAACTATTTTGTAAGTCATAAAGAGTTTTTGAATTTTAGAATATTTTTCATTCATGAATATTATTTGAATTGGGAAACTTTGTTCAATTTAATTAAAATTTTCTGATTTTGCGAACATTTTTCTCAAAATTTTGAACATTCTTCGAATAATCAAACAATTTTTTACACAATCACGAATGTTTTTTGAATGCACAAACATTTTATGATTTATTAAATATTTTATTTCAAAATCCCATTTTTTGGAACTTTTTTGAAGTCCCAAATTATTTAAGGTAAAGAAACGAAAATGGAAAACGAAATTCAAAAAGCAGGCCGCCGGGACAATCTAGAAACATGCTGCTAGAAAAAGATTACAGAGACAATCTGACCTTTGCCAATCCCCACACTTCATTACTAAGCTAGCCAAAAATTCCAGTCAGGTCACTTTGATCACACCATGTTCAACATTCATTATCAGCTAAAGATAATGCTCTAAGAAAAACTCATTTTATTTCCGTAATAATCTCCTTTTGTCAAAATAGATTATTCCAAAATCCTTCAATCCTTTCAGTTTGGTTATAATAGTACGATAGAGGGCCCATGCCAATAGATACAATGAACTGAATATCAATAAATAATAGAGGATGTGAAAAATCCAAAAGTAATATGTCGACACGATAAATTAAACTTAGTTACATAAAACAATAGTACCTTTCTTTCACTCATTCTCATGACCGTTGTAGTATTGTTACTGCTCAGCATGATACAAACCTTTGTTAGCTATTGCAGTTGACAATGAAAATGTGTGAGTGAGCACATGTATTGTTCAGCAGATCACATATGTATAGGAGTCAACTCGAAAGAGGAAACTACGTAAAATAATTCTTCAAGCAAATTAAACAACATGGTTCACGTTGTATCCGTATTATCAGCCTTGAGATTGTAGATCTGACCTAGAGGATCATATTGAATTAAAAAAATCACATCTAGGTGCGTGTAACCGAAAAGCTCAGAGTGAAACACATTACTAACTAAACTGATAGCTGCAAATGAAAAAGTCATAAGCAAGACATCATGATTATTTAGACAGCTTGAAAAATAAGGATTCTAAATCTGAAATAAGCTATTATTATTTTCGTCGGAACTTGAGGAATGATACATTCACCATTATGCGTTCTGATGAATGAGTCAAAGCATAATGGAGATATCCACATCGAATGACACTGATGAGACCGAAGACGTGAGATGGTGTATCTCTGTGGCATTCAAGTGCCTATTCCTTCACCCAAAAAAGGTCAACTATGCTGAAAGCTTATCGAGATTTTGGCGTCTGACCTTATATGTAAAATTCTTGCAAATGTATCATCTTAGGCTTGTTTAGTCCAGAATAAAACTTGGCTGTCCAAGCATCTTCAAACCAAATAATCGATGCTGTTTCTATTGGGCATCATAGAATACATGCGTTGTGACAATTATAAATTGTACATTATTTTTTGCTGATCATATAAATTATGGATCAAGCTGGAGGCTTGTATGTGATGATAACTTGCAAAACTCTGCTGGGTGGCTCCTCTTCTAGTTGGGAATCTTGTTGCAATCATGCATCCGACCACAACACATACGCTGTAAAATAAAGAAAACCATGTTCATCCATCCTATTGCAGAGTGAACAAAAGCATTCTGCAACTCGGCAAGAAGACTAAGGCGTTGCAACTCTCTCTGACGTTAACAGCGACAGAGTTTCAGCCACCCAGAAATATTACGTAGAGACGATTATGAACACAAGCAACACTACCGGCATATGAAGATTCACTCACAGCGAAAATTGAGCGACACACTTGTCCTCAAGTCAGCTTCCCACAAAGCAAAGACAGGATGTAATGCAAAATACAGTGTTCCTCGCGGCACTCGGTTCCTCAATTACAGTATCTCAGGGAAAAATAAGGTTCCTACAGATTTTGTAGTGTATATAAAAGAATTGTTGGAGAGTAATAGCACCATTTAAAATTCTCCCTGCAAGGAAAGCGGAGTCTGGCTCCTAAGATCAACTAAGTACCACTTCTCCGTAATGGAACATGCAGTAGCTGAAAGCACCAAGAGGGGATAGCCAACGCAGAATTCATTTTTTTTTAAACGGAGGCAAAAGATTTGCCTCATCGATTAATTAAGAGGAAGAGAATTGCCCAGTTAATTAACGGAAAACCGGGCGAAAACCGTTACATATAGACCACATGCGGACTACTCACAAAGAAAGAAACTCCATGACCCCACGGTCAACCCGACAAAAATATAAAACGAGCAACAACCACAATCGCTCGCACTTCTGCATCGCAAAGAAAACCCCAACGAATCCAAAGCTGTAGACAACAAACACCAGCAAACCCACCAAGATGAGCCAATCAGAGATGATGGTCGAAGAGACTGAGTATCATTCATTAATCAGCCACGGACGCTTTACCAATGGCGCCACTCTTCTTGCCTATGCTCCTGAGAGCCTTCTTCACCTTCTTGATTTTACCCGAAGAAGCCTTCTCCACTAGTAAGCAAGCAATTGCCTTGCCAGACCCAGGGCTTAGCTGCCTCCAAGCCGGCGAGCAAGCGGCCAAGCTTTTTCGCGAAGACCATCTTGCCCTCATCCGTCCATTGCCATCAATTGTACTATCTTGCCTCAGTCCGATTGGTCTTCCTGCAGACCTTGCTTCTCCACGAGCTGGATGCTTCATCTGATTGTTCAATCCATTGCCTTGATGCTTCATCTGATTGTGCCCTATTTGTTTCCCTATTAAGGGAACTCAATTTCTGAAACTAATTTCTCACTGTTGGCTTATTGATGATTCCGAAGACTGCTTGTTAACACCTAGGAAATTCGAAGGCATATATAAATTGAGAGGATTGGGTGTAAGGGGGCGATGTGGGACTATTTAATAGAAGGAACAACCATCTTTTCCACACAAAACACTGGGCTAGCTTAGTTGGTTGTGGCAATAGGTATGCGACATGGAGATGGCTTCGTCGTGCGGGTGTTTTTCCCAAGAAAATTGAGCAATGGAGGGTAGGTGAACACATCAAAAAATACCATCAAGTCAAGCTGGTCCTTGCTGCAGCTAGTTGCACCAAGAGTTGCTCTGTTACATGTACTGATACGGGGTAAAAGGATTTAGATTCTCTAATGTTATTGTCTAAAACCAAGAAGGAATAATAAAAATAATATTTGATCAAGGATGATGCAACTCCTTCAGCAAATCTCCGTGAAGTTCTGCTACTTGGTATAACATGTCTACTATTTGTATTATCACAGCCAACCACGAATGCACACCTTCAACCAAATAACTACAGAGATGTACAGTGGAACCATATAGTACCTGTGACTGCGCCGACGGTCTACTTTTGCTAGAACAGTTCTTTTTATTGCTGGAGCCGGCCAACTTTTTTGCTGGAAACATAAATTTGTTTTGTTCGAAGAAAATATAAATAGATGCAAGAAATCGTATACCAGCACCCAAGTCCAATAGCATTGAACTCTGCCTTGTATGCTAAAGCATATTGTTTGCGAGTGGCTGAAAGTATTACCATCAGCACCAGAGTGTATCCAGATTCAGGCATGTATATCTATTACACCTCAAATGTAAAATTAGCTTAAACAGATTGTACTCTACAATACCTAATATTGTACTATTTTGAAGATCTCTGGAGCAGGTTTTTCATACCTTGGTTGTGTGTCTACGTGTACAGATTAATTAGGTCATACCTGGTAGGACTAGGGTTCCTACCAGCACGGCTACGTAGGTTATAGGGATGAGGTGGAGGTGGACGAGGGCTGGAGCGGGCGCGCCGGCGAGTAGGCGCCGTCGCGGCTAGGGTTTAGGGGCGGCGGCGGTTGGCTGGTGTCGGCTAGGGTTCCGGCTCCTCAGGGAGCCGGGCAAGAGAAGATGATAATATCTTTATTGCTTGACCTCAAACGATGTCTTACAACTAGTATTTATAACTTTAGCCTAAGATAACTTGCCTAAAATAACTTGCCTAAGATAACTTGTGGGTGAAGCCCCTAATACTAATGCCCGGTGGGCCTCTTCCTTGTATAGACCAAACCGGTCATAACATCTCTCCCCGCCTGCGCAAACAGCTCGTCCTCGAGCTGAAAGTCTGGATAGTGTTGGCGGAATTCTTCACGCTGCTCCCAAGTAGCCTCCTCCTCCGGAAGGCCTGCCCACACTGAACGAGGATGAACCAGACGCCACGACGGAGCTGCGCCTGCAATACCTTTGTCGGCTCTGGAAGAATGCGACCATTGGCGATGGGAGGAAGCGCCGGTGGAGCTGCCGGTGGCTTGCCATGGAAAGGCTTGAGCAGCCCCACATGGAAAACGTCGTGGATGCGAGCGCGGGCTGGAAGCTGAAGACGATAGGCCACCTTCCCAATGCGCTCCAAGATAGGGAAGGGCCCGGCGTAGCGAGGGCCGAGCTTGCGCTTCGCGCGCGGGTCGAGGGACTGCGTAGAGCGATGGAGAAGACGCAGCCACACCCAATCACCCACCGCGAACTCCGCCTCGCGATGATGATCGTCGTAGTAGTGCTTGGCCAGCTGCTGGGCCTGAAGGAGACGCTGACGAACCTCAACAAGCATCTCGTCACGAGTGCGGATGAGGTCACCCGCAACCTCCATCCGAGCTGTCTCCGGATCCACCGGAAGTATAGGCGGGGGTGGTCGACCATAGACCACCCCAAATGGCGTAGCGCGCAGGGCGGAGTGATAAGAGGTGTTGTAGCAGTACTCCGCCCAAGAGAGCCAGTCCACCCAAGCGCGAGGCCGATCACCTGTCACACAACGCAAATACATGGCAACGACCTTGTTAACCACCTCGGACTGACCGTCCGTCTAAGGATGGAACGCCGTACTCAGGCGGAGCTGGACACCCGCCATCCTGAAGAGGTCGCGCCAGACATGGCCCGTGAACACGGGGTCTCGATCACTGACGATCGAAGCAGGGAACCCGTGTAGATGGACGATGCCGTCGAAGAAGGCCCGGGCCACGGACGCCGCCGTGTATGGATGACCGAGCGCTATGAAGTGGGCGTACTTGGAGAAGCGGTCGACCACCGTGAGGATGACCGACTTGCCGCCCACCTTGGGAAGGCCCTCAATGAAGTCCATGGATATATCCGCCCAGACCTGAGATGGCACCTCCAAGGGCTGGAGTAACCCGGCCGGCCTGAGAGTCTCTGTCTTGTTGCGCTGGCATGTCTGACAAGACCGAACCCAATCGCGGACCAGGGCGCGATTGCCAGGGATGTAGAAGTCAGCGCGAAGACGATGGAGGGTTTTCTGCATACCCTCATGACCCGCCGAGTGGGCGAGCTGTAACACCTGGTGACGGAGATCATCCTGCGCCGGAACAAAGACCCAGCGCCCATGGAGGAGCAGTCCGTCAGAGAAGCGCCAAGGTTCCTCCAGGTCGCCGGCCGTGAGCTGCTGCTGAAGACGGACGGCGTCGTCGGCCGTCGCTGTGGCGCGGCGAATGTCGGCGAAGAGGCCGAACGTCGGCCCGGAGCGGATGCACAGGGCCGCCCCGGCGGACTCGTCGGCGGAGGAAGCAAGGTCGGAGTCGCGACGGGACAGCGCGTCGGCCACGGTGTTAAGGCGGCCCGGCCGATACTCGACGGAGAAGTCGAAGCCGAAGAGCTTGCTGATCCACTGGTGCTGCGGCACGGTCGACAGCCGTTGGTCCAGCAAAAACTTCAGGCTGTAGTGGTCGGTGCGAATCTGGAAGGACCGTCCCCACAAGTACGGCCGCCAGTGACGAACGGCCTGTACAAGGCCAATGAGCTCCCGCTCATATGCTGCCAGCTTAAGATGACGCGGAGCGAAAGGCCGGCTGAAGAAGGCGAGGGGCCCATCGCCCTGATGAAGCACGGCGCCAAACCCGGCGCCCGAGGCGTCACAGTCCACCACAAACGGGCAGTCGAAGTCGGGCATTTGGAGGACGGGGCCCGTCATGAGGGCCCCCTCGAGGGCCTCGAACGCCGTCGTCGCCTCGTCGTCCCAGGCGAAAGCGTCGCGGCGAAGCAACCGCGTGAGGGACGCCACGATAAGCCCGAACTCCCGGATAAATTTCCGGTAGTAGCCGGCGAGGCCGAGGAACCCGCGGAGAGCCCGCGGCGAGTGAGGCGTCGGCCATGCGGAGACGGCTGCCACCTTGTCGGCGTCCATAGCCACCCCGTCGGCCGAGATGACGTGGCCCAAGTAGGCCACCGAAGGCATCCCGAACGAGCACTTCGAGTGCTTAAGGTGGAGGTGGTGCGCTCGAAGCTCGTTGAAGACGATGGCGACGTGCTGGAGGTGCTCGGCCCAAGACGCACTGTAGATTAGAATATCATCAAAGAAAACGAGCACAAACCGGCGTAAGTAGGGCCTGAGGACGTCGTTCATCAAAGCCTGGAAGGTCGCCGGGGCGTTGGTGAGGCCAAAGGGCATCACCAAGAACTCGAAGTGGCCGTGATGAGTCCGAAACGCCGTCTTGGCGATGTCATCCGGGTGCCTGCGCACCTGGTGGTACCCCGACCGGAGGTCAAGTTTGGTGAAGAAGCGCGCCCCGTGGAGCTCATCGAGGAGCTCGTCGACCACCGGAATAGGGAACTTGTCCTTAAGTGTGACAGCATTAAGGGCACGGTAGTCGATGCAGAAACGCCATGTGTCGTCTTGACTTGCGGACGAGAAGCACCGGCGCGGTAAATGGCGAAGTGGAGAGCCGGATGATGCCTGCCGCGAGCATGAGCGCACACTGCCGCTCCAACTCATCCTTCTGCAACTGTGGGTAGCGGTAAGGCCGTACCGCCACCGGCGCGGAGCCTGGCAGAAGATGTATACGGTGATCGTACGTGCGGGCGGGCGGCAGCCCCTGTGGCTCGGTGAAGATGTCCGCGTGCTGCTAGAGGAGGCTCTCCAATAGTGGGTGCTCGGCCGTGGCGGTGGTCGCGGCCAGCTGGAGTGGAGTGGTTGGGGCGGCACCCCCAATGCCGTCCCACCGAATGCGGCGGCCCAACCGCCATAAGGTCATCGTCAGCGCGTCGAAATCCCATAGAATAGGACCAAGAGTGCGCAGCAAGTCGACGCCGAGGATGAAGTCGAAGCAGCCCAAGTCGATGCTGGCGCAGGTGATGGTGAAGTGCTCGTCGCCGATAGTGATGGGCACGTCGCGGGCGAGCCCGTGGCAGCGGAGACGGTCGCCATTAGCGACTATGACTCGCAACTGCTCACCTCCGGTTGGCTGTAATGCAAGGCGCCGCATGGTGGTCTCCGGCAGGAAGTTATGCGTGGACCCTGTATCCACTAGGGCCACCCAGCGCTCGCCATGGATCATGACCGGTAAGAGCATTGTCCGTTCATCACGGATGCCGGCCAGCGCGTGTAGGGACACCATGAGGCCGGTGGCCGGGGCGGGCTAGGGTGCCGCTGCGGGCTCCGCAAGGGCTAGAGCGCCGAGGCCATCCTCCAGTGTCTCCTCCTTAGTCTCGTCTGTCGTCTCCAGGTAGAAGAGGCGGGGACATACATGGCCCGGTGCATAGGGCGCATCACAGTTGAAACACAAGCCCAGGCGCCGGCGTTCCAGCTGTTCCGCCTGAGTGAGGCGCCTAAATGGCCGCGTCGGTGCCGGGGTGAGTGCCGGGGCGGTTGTGGACGACGTCGGTGCTGCCGGAGACGGCCGGGGAAGCTGTCGGCCCCCACGTGGCGCGGATGGACGCGTTAAGGCCGTCACACCGGGCGCGTGGCACGCCTGGGCCTGGAAGCGGTCGGCGAAGTCCTGCACCGTGGAGGTGAACGGCAAGCGGCCCAACTCGGCCAAGCGGCTCCCGCGGACCGGTGGCCCGAAACGAAGAAGGCACAGCTCTCGGAAACGATCCCATGGGGGCATGCCGCCCTCGTCCTGCTCGAGGGCGTAGTACCATGTCTGGGCGGCCCCGCGGAGATGGTAGGAAGCCAGCCAAGTACGCTCCGACGCGGGTGTGCGCTGTCCGCGGAAGAACTGGTCACACTGGTTGAGCCAGTTAAGCGGGTCGTCGGAGCCGTCGTATGTGGCGAAGTCGATCTTGGCGAACCGGGGCGGCTGCTGGTGCGGCGCGCCCTGGCCCACTGCCTCGGCGGTGCGTAGGGCGGATGATGGTGCACGGTCCATGGTGGAAGGCCCGGCGTAGTTCCCGGTGGCGCCCGGCGCCTCGGGTTGCAACGGGAAACCGGACGGCGGACGGGCCCCCGGGTAGGCCGATGGCGGCCCGTGAAGCCAGTCGGCAAGTGGTGATGGCGATGACGGAAAGCGGACCTCCTGGATCGGAAGCCCGCTCGGCGACGACCGGCCCAAGTTAGGGCTGGGATGGGGCGGTGGAGGACCCTGCTCCGTGGCTGCTGGGAGTGACGGCGCGGCGGGAGATGGCGCGGTCCAGGTGGGCCACTGCGGCCCTGTGGTGGCGGCGAGTGGCGCGGTTGCCGTCGCAAGCGGCGGCGGCCATTGTGGCCACGGCGGCGGTGCGGCCGCCGGGGCAGGGAGCGCCGGTTAGCCTCCGGTGATGGCCCCCAGTACCGAGTACCACGGCAGCGCCTGCGGACCCGCGGCCATGGCGGGATGTAGTGGTGGAGGCGGCCCGTACGGACTTGCCAGGTAGAGGCGGATGCCCTGGACCGCGGCGACTAGGTCGTTGAGGACGCCGGCCATTGCCTCATGTGTGAACTGCTGCGGCTGCGGGGGAGGTGACGGCGGCGGCGTATGTTGGACGGGGGTCGGTGGCCGCCCGTGGCCTGGCGCGGTGCCGGGCGCCGGGAGGGTCGGCGCCGAGAGCGACGCCGTAGCGCCCGCCGAGAGCGAGGCCGTGACGCCCGACGCGGAAGCGGCGGCGGTGGAGGAGTTGGCGGCAGCGGCGGTGGTGGAGTTGATGGGCAGCGGCGGTGGTGGCGGCGGCAGCGGAATTGGAGGTGGCGAAGACATGGTCGAAACCCGGGTACCTGATACCAAATTGGTAGGACTAGGGTTCCTACCAGCACGGCTACGTAGGTTATAGGGATGAGGTGGAGGTGGACGAGGGCTGGAGCGGGCGCGCCGGCGAGTAGGCGCCGTCGCGGCTAGGGTTTAGGGGCGGCGGCGGTTGGCTGGTGTCGGCTAGGGTTCCGGCTCCTCAGGGAGCCGGGCAAGAGAAGATGATAATATCTTTATTGGTTGATCTCAAACGATGTCTTACAACTAGTATTTATAACTTTAGCCTAAGATAACTTGCCTAAAATAACTTGCCTAAGATAACTTATGGGTGAAGCCCCTAATACTAATGCCCGGTGGGCCTCTTCCTTGTATAGACCAAACCGGTCATAACAATACCACTCAATTGTAATCAAACAAATTAGTGTAATCTGTGTGGTGGGAGAAGTACCACTCACCGAAGCATAGGAATGGCCAGGGTAATGACGTCCTTGACAACTACAAATCCCAATGTCAAAGCACATCTCAGATCACTCATCTGCGTGCTCACCAATTGAAGTGTGCTCTTCGCTGCAGCATACAGTGGCCACCAGGACGCGGAGGGCTATCTCCTCTATCTATATATTGTCATAATATTTGGATATCAAAATCACCATGAACACCAACACAAACATGAACACCGCGTCCAGTGATCCCTCCATCAGCTTAAAAAGCCATTCCCTGTTTTGACTTCTATTGGAAGCCGGCCTCAGCCCGTCGATGCGTGGGCTGAGACTGAGCTGCTCGTCAGTGCTTGTCGACGGCGGCTCCATCTTTTTGGTGAATAGAAATCTCCGCCTCCGCTTCCTCCAAAAAGCTCACCATCTACCACCTATGCTTCTGCGAGGATGGTCATTGTGCTGCATCAAGGAAAATAAAATAGTTGGATAAACTTTTAGGTACCAGCAGAAGCAAAAACAAAGTAAATATTCAACTTCTATAAAAAATAAGTGCAATACGACTAATCTAGTAAAGTAATTTGGAATGTCGGCTTAACTAACTTTACATCAACTATATTGTGAAGAACCCAATTCTTTCACCATAAATAGAAACAAAAAAACTTTCAATGTATCAGATAAAGTAAACTGATAAGTAACTCTTTCCCATCCAGAATTCCATAAGATCCAGATCCATTCATGTAAAGTAATGAGCCTATCACAAATTTGTCATCTATTATATGAATCAATGGTGCATGGTAGCAGATGTGCTAGAGAGAGGGCTACTTCAGGGCGATCTTATTGGTTGTCATCAGTCAACACCAACCTTAAAAAATAGTAATATCTATTATAGAGCAGTTAACAAAATGAACCACAAACTTCATGTATTTATGTGAATAGAATTATAATCAGCAGGGAACAGAATTATAGTAGACAGAAGCTTCAGACCCGATTGAAATCACAGACAGTTCAATTTTCTAAATTTGGTCTTCACAAGTATGAAAAAGGAGAATAAATGTAGGCCTTTGTTTACACATGCCATCAATCTGGCTTACAAAATTGGTTCACAGGAGACCGAGATGCTGGGTTAGAATGTTTTTAGATTGATTGTAGGGTGGATGCAGTAAAACATGACCATGAAAAACACCATGACAGTATTCTAAAGCAGTATATACAAGCTATCATGATTCATGCGCCTAATTATCTAAAAGCAATCATGGATTTCGAGTCGCTCGACTAGTCGCGACTAGTCGTCGACTAGTCGACGAGTCGCAGTTCCAGGGCCGACTCAGCCTCTCGACTCGACTCCTGGGATGAGTCGAGCGACTCGCGCGACTAGTCTCGACTAGTCACGACTAGTCGTGGTTTTTGGGTCGAACGACTCGAGGCATCGCTGGATCTGGAGCACTCTCCTGCCGCCATGCTGCTGCTGCTGCTGTTGTGCTGCCTCGCTGCTGCTGCTGCTTCTGCGCCCCTGCTGTAGCGCTGGCCGCCGCCGCCGCTGCTGCTGAAGCTGCAGCGGCAAGAGGAACAGGCTGGGAGGAGGAGCGGTGGCAAGAGAGCTGCTGCAGGGGAGTTGAGAGATCCATCGCTGGGAGGAGAAGTGGTGGACTGGTGGCAAGAGAGTGGCAGCAGAATGTATGGCGGCTGTGGTGAGGGAGGAGGGAGTGTGGATGGTGGATTAGGTCACGGGAGGAGTATATAGCTACTAGATGGGCTTTTGGGCCACAGGGAAGTGCATAACTAGTGGCCCATCTCTCAGTTGGCCCTGGTTACTGCTGCTGGTGGTGTGCTCCTCCCCTCCTCCCCTGGTTGCTGCTGCTGCTGTGCACTTGTGCTCCTCCCCTGACTGCCTGCTGCTTAACTCACGTCGACTCGTCGCCATGTCGACTCGTCGACCGTGAGTCTAGACTAGTCACGACTAGTCTAGAGTCGCCCCCTCCGAGCGACCCATCGACTCATCGACTCGAAAACATTGAAAGCAATCCAAATAAACTTGACATATTAACAGCAGCAAAGCTTCCATGGCATGCAAAAACAGAGCATGTTGCTGGATCAACAATACAACAACCTACAGTATATGCTTGATTTTGGTTTGGATTTAGAAAATCTGTACACTGTTTGTAATTCAGAAATTTATTGCTTCATTCATGCATTCCAAATTAAAGATTATCCGTCACTATGCTGGATAAAGCTAAGCCATTTCAATCATCCTGCCAGCTCAAGCAGCAACATGTTCAGCAAATGGCTTGAATTCTGAAGAAAAGACTAACAAACATAGCGAACACCATGTCAAACACAAACACCATGACAAACTAAGACGATGAGAATTCACAAAGGGCATGATCGAACAGGAACATGACAAGCACCATGACCAATTATTTTTCAGCAAATGACTTATCTCATATCAATTCAAATAAACTGACAAAATTAACAGCAGCAAGCTGCCTTGGCATGCAGAAACAGAGAAGCATGCTGTTACAGCTACCTATGACAGCTATATAGGCTACAGTAAAACGCACTGCTTGACTGTTGTGGCCTGGTGGTATTATAGGACTCCATCAGGAGGCCCCTAGATACAAGCACGTAAAGAACACCCAAGGATGCTTACTGCCCTTAAACCACACAAAATCAAAGAAAACTAACTGTGAATACTACCAGAAACTTAAGAATAAAATTCTCGCATAAAGAAAAATATGCTACTTTCTAAATATTTAGGAATCTTAGAATCAACATGCTGTGAAGAAAGAGCAGAATAGCAGACAGAGAGACAGGGGACAGAAACAATAACTCAAACAGGGGATCAGCATGATGCTACTTGATCAGTACCAAACCAAGATGCGTAACCATGATAGCTGGTGCTGAACTCAGATATACACACTAAATGTTCTGATATGCCAAAATAAATGCATTAGAATCTTTTTAATTATCCCAACTATTTTTCAGAGGTTGCTCTGCCATTGCTAATTATGATGTTGTGCTATACTGCTATTTCATATAGAGGGAGGTCAGGAAGGAGAGCAGCAGCCTGCTGTTGCGATTTTGTTCATGCTGCTGCTTGGTTACTACCACACATCTATACAAAGAACACATAGCACATAAGGCTGCTACTTGCTGCTTTCAAGGGGATACATACCTCTGTTGTAGCCCGCCGCGAGCGACATTGGACGGCTCGACAGATGTTTTCGTTCCTCTGGCAAACTCGGCGCTTCTTCCTCCGGCAAACTCGGCAGCGACATTGGACGTGACCCCGAGCATCTGCTTTGACCAGGGAGACAACTGATTTTGCACAGTTGCCATACTCTGGAACAGCCATGGCCCCATGGAAAGATATAGAGGAATTTGCACCGTGGCCATGCTCTTGTGGTCAGGCCACAAACGTCCCTTCATCTTTAGGCCACCGTCACCCTCTCGTTCCCTGTCCATCAGGCCGCACCCCACAAGCTTCTTTTCCATGTCCTTTGTCACCATCCCAGCAGAAGCTAACCCACAGCCAGGTGCATCAGCCGGATTAGATACATAGATGCGTGTACGACGGCTTTGTCCAGCGCACGCGTCGGCTCTGTCAATCGGAGTGGCGGCTTGTTTGCCTATGACGGTCCAACCTCTGCACCAACACACCCCTTGCCTCTCTCTCGATCTGATATCTCGCTGCGGGAGGCAAGCGGAAGCGGGGGGATCCGTCGCCGCAGCGTCGAGTATCGTCCGTGGTGGAAGGCTGCCGCGGGTCGCCGGTGTTGGAAGACCGCGTGTGTGGGGCACTTGGGGTAGGGATAGGCGCGCCGGCGGGGTAGACGATGGTAGCGCGCGGCAACTGCAGGCGGTCTGCGCGGGGCGCGGGTGCGGGGCGTGGCAGGAGGTGGCGGCGTGCTGGAGTGGAGGTGGGATTGGGAGGTTGGATCGTGCGGGCAGCTGCTTATTTTCTTTTCTTTTTTCTCGCCCGTACCTGTTCGAGTTTGACCCCAAATTAGTATCACCTCGTTTATATTACGATTTTGTCTATACAAATCGTAAAAGCGTATTACGACATGAAAAGAAAGTGTATTGTGACGGTGAACCCGGAGACTCAATTCGTGCTTTATTATTACTAGCACAAATGCCCATGCGTTGCAACGGACTGGAAAAAAAATCGTAAAACCTGCTCTATGTGCCATTACGTGACATTTGTCAATTTTTTTTCTTTTTTTATTGTTGAATAATGCCAAATCAAATAAAAAATTCCAAAAGTAAAAAGTATATGTAGTTCTGATAAACATCGGTAATAAGATTACACCAATATCTCTTTGAAGCATGAAGCAAGGACGTGAAAAAGCCACTTCAATGTCTTTCATCTCATGGAAGAGTAGTGATGCATGAAATAGTCTATCAATCAGTTTTCTTTTTTGCTTTTTGAAAAAACAAAATTATTTATTTATTTTTTAAATTTGAACAATTGATAAATTTTGATTTTTTATTAGAACTAAAACATGTTTTCAAGACAAACATTTTTGAACACATGATTTTTTTAAACAATTATTAATATTTGTTAATTTTGTGAACAATTTTAAATGTTTTGAAAAGGAACATTTTTGGGAGTTTTGAGCATTTTTTCAAAAAAACGTAACATATAAAAAAATGTGAATATTCTGAACGCGAGAACAAACTGAAAAACTCTTTATCTTAAAAAAGACACATGCACGGTGTCTACAGT
Source organism: Triticum aestivum (assembly GCF_018294505.1). Classification (NCBI taxonomy): domain Eukaryota; kingdom Viridiplantae; phylum Streptophyta; class Magnoliopsida; order Poales; family Poaceae; genus Triticum; species Triticum aestivum. Next base: position 149,950,220 of record NC_057795.1, on the reverse strand, counting down.
TAAAAAAAAGATTGATAATGTCCGCACCATGAAGCATGAAGTTGAGAAAGTCGTCGGGATGTCCTTCGTTGGCGTCTTCTTCAGCTTAGCACTATCATCAGGTGAAAGAGGAGTGGTGTATTTATTTTTAGTGGGATATACAGAAGGTCGAAGTCATTTGCATCCATAGCGAGACGTTTATAGTGACTTCATCAATCTAAAGACCTGTCGGCTCAGTCTATCTAAGGTGAGTGTGTATGTACGTTTGTGAGTGCTGACGTTTCTTACTGTGTTTCTCAAAAGAAGATTCTCTTTAGCCTACAATTTAATGTGCCATGGGTTGCACCCCGAAAAAAAGCATCACATTTTTAGCGACTCATTCATGTTGACACTTTTCATGTTCGAGTGTCTGCTATCAACAAAGGCGTTATCCTCCCTGCTACTCCTCGTAGGAGGATTCTCTTTGCCGCGACGCCGTCTATCACAACCAAAGCCATGGGTTTCAGCGTCCCTCTCCCTCCTGCCGCCCCCTCGCCTTTCTCCCCTGCTGCATGCAGCCACTACTGCCTTGGCCACCATGGCGAGGACCTCCTCCTTGCCTCGCCGGCCTTTGTACTGGACCGCGCCACAACAAGCATATCTGTTAAGGGATCCCATCTGTTAATGCCTCACTTGTTTATTCTTGCAATTTTCAACGTATATAAGTTAGTGGAATTTTATGTAAAAGACCGATGTGGGACTATTATCAGGCAGCAGCTTGGTTCGTTGGCAGCTTTCTTAACGCGGAAGGATGGATGGAGAGATCGATCGACTCCCACGCGCAATTCTTTTTTCCTGCCTTTTAATTCCACGGCTCGCGGCCCACTCCAAGATCTGGCCCAGGCGACTTGCAAATTGTTTTTTCGTTCGCTTCTAGAACGCAGGCCCGTGTACGAGATAGACATAGGCCAGGAATGAACGAACGAAACGATTTTTATGTACCATACGGAAACAATCGGAGAACGACACGAAAAATAGGTTTTTGATTAGTACCACCTCGCATATTAATTGTTGGTTAAAATCTACATGGATTTTTGCGTAAAAACGCCGTGACGGTGAACCCGGAGACCCAATCCGTACTTTATTATTAGGGAGAGACTAGCAAAAATGCCCGTGCGTTGCAACGGGAGGATATCACAAACTCTAACCCAATATGCATGGCTCAAAATCCCCACATATTCAAATCATCCATTGCGAGATGACACCTATTTTAAAAATATAGTAGTTTGGTCAGATACTGACTCGTTCATTCCTCTACAAAGAAATTAAAGATGAATTCTTCATCCCTTTGAATACTATATTGTTCACCTTTTGTGATGATTTTATTGGATGTTGAACTTCAAAAACTCGCCTGATTTATCCATCTTCCTAACGTATAAAAGAGCCCATGCTTTGTAAGAGGAAACAAAAATATTGAAATATTTATGTTATTGTGATAAACACCAACATCTTGTTCATGTCCCTTTTCTTCATCGATCCGACGACACCACACCAATAGATTACTTTTCTCTATATGGGATATGTCTCCATCTTAACCCTCATAAGAATACTACTCATGCAAGAATCATTAATTTTTAATATTTGTAAAATTCAACAATGAAGCAATGAATGAATCCAACCCATCACAGTATGTTCCGTAAACAGGGTCAGCAATCCTATTGAACCCGCATGACCTGAGCGATATGATCAGGTCGTCCTGCAGGCACACCGAGCACGGGCGTTTGCTTTGCTTTTCTTGGTTGTGATGGTCTCTTTCCCACGGATATGAACGTGAGTCTTCCTACTTTTTTGTGGTTTAAATCTTGCACGCCTCAAGTTTTCACATATGTATCTCTCCCTCTCTCTTACGTATCTTTTTATGCCTCTATCTCTCTCATGTTTCACTCACTTTTCATGTACCCTTCTCTCTCATGTGTCTCTCTCAGACTCCCAGATCTCTCTCTCTCTCTCTCCTATATTTGGCTAACCTAGACGACATACTAAAAAGCCTGGATGACCAAAAAACTATGAACATTTTCAGAAAATTATTTGAGCCTTCCTTCTATTTTATTTAATTGCCTTTTCAAATTCCTTTCGAGGCTTCAAAAAATCCCATGCCTTTTTCTACTTCAAGGTAGACTTCCAAACTTTGGCGACATTTCTTCTATCTTTTTCCCAAATTCCACAAAAAAATCTCAATATTTTTGGACACTTATAAAACCTAGTCCTAGAGTTTGAAGTTAAACTTTCAATCATGTCCATTTATATTTTATGGATCAAGATCATTTCTATGAGTCCAGAGAAAATAACCCCATGCCGAAACTCTTTTCCTAGACCTCCTTTTCTTTCTCCAAATCTCTGATTTTTTCAGAAATAGAAAAAAATGAAAAAATGAAGGAAGAGAGAGAGCGCGCCAGCCGATCCTTTTGGCCCAAGGCCCAGCCGCACCTCGTCAACCCTAAGCCGCCAGGGGATAGCCTCGCCCGATCCCGATCCCCACTCTTCCGAGCCCCCTCATCCTCCTCTCGGTCCCCAGCCACCAGAGACAAGCACACGAGAGAGAGAGAGGTTCGGCCGCCGCCGCCACTCGCATGCTTGCCTCCTGCCGGAAACGCCGCCGCCCAATGTCATGCCTCCGGCGAGCTCCGCCTCTCCTCCTCCCGTTTTCCCTCCCCGCGCCGTCCTGCTCGAAGGAGCCATGCTCTGCCGCGGTCCACGGCGAGCGTCGCTAACCCCGCGCCTGCCATGCCGCTCCCCTCCTCCCATGGTGCGCCCCTACCCCGTTGAGGACGAGCCTGGCGAGTCCTGCCATGCCGTCGTCCCGAGATAATCCGCTGCCATCCTTCTCTTCGTTCCCTTTATCTTCTCTGCCATGGCCACCCGCAGGAGCTCGAGCTCCCCCTGCACCTCCATCCTGTCGTCCTGCTCGCCGTCGCCTGGATCCATGCCTCCCCTTACCCTGCAAGTCCCGTGACGCCACCCTCCTCTGCATCGAGACGCGTCGCCGCCTCAAGTGCCTACCTCGCCTCCCCATGCGTGGATCCGGTCGCCCTCGAACCATTCCTGCCGGAATCCGGCGTGATCCGGCCAGAGAATGAATGCCGCCACATCGCTAGTCTTCTTCCACTACGGCGCGGCCTGGAACCTCCCATGCCTGCATCTTCGTCGCTGCACGCCGGCGCGGCCTGGAACCTCCTGCTTGCATCTTCGTCGCTGCACGCCCCATGTTTTTTAGTATATAATTGAAACGTTTTTGTCAGATTAAAAAAGGACTGCGGGTTAGATAACTAAAACAGCAGGGACTTTTCTGTAAAAGTGTCACGACGGTGAACCCGGAGACCCAATCCGTGCTTTATTATTAGGGAGAGACTAGCAAAAGGACCCGTGCATTGCAGCGGGAGAAAAGAAATCCTTATCATCAAAAAAAATTGCAAAGGAAAATTCGCCGCACATTCTTCTCCGTGGAGCAATAGTTCTTCTCAAATATGACCATGTGTTGTAACGGGAGAAAACACAATAAAACGACCCAAAACCCTGCCCATTTGCTCCACCCACACACACATGTCTACGTCCTCTATTTCTACATCCTCCATTTGAACACAACACCCCACTCGTGTTACGGCTTATTCTCTCTCTATGTCAACATATTAGAAACTAAAATAATGTAACTAAAAATCAAGTGTCCACAATATTCTCATAAAATGCAAATGTTGAAAGGCTAGCTACACAATAAGTATAAAGCGGAATTAACATCAGGGCTAGATTTGCCAATACAACAAGGAAATGTTGTGCTAATAAGTTTGCCAGGAATATGTTAGAAAAGCGACAAAAGCGCTAGCACATCACTCACAAAATAGGTAGATACAACATATTGTGCAAATTAGCTAAAGAATCACCCTCATACAAAAATATAGCGGTCAGAAGTCACGCGTGAAAAAAAAGACAATATGATATCTCTTCTCTTCTTTTTTATTTATTTATATATATATATATATATATCTTTACCTACTAATAAACCACCGACCGCTTCTGGTCGTCCGTCGTTGGTCGTTTTGCAAAAAAGTCCTTGCATTTTTATGTAATTCGACCCGCACTCCTCATGTAAGTCAACCCGAACCGGTACAGGCCGAGGGAAAAGAAAAAAAAGCACGACGACCTTATCTCCCGCATCTCCACCTCCAGGCGCCGCCACACCCTTCCACGCCACGCCACGCGCCGCCCCCGCCGGCCACCGCCCCTCCGCCACGCGCCGCCCCTGCCAGCCCTCCGCCGCGTGACGCCCCCGCCGGCCACCGCTCCTCCGCCGTGCGCCGCCACCACCCTGCGGCTTTCCACCACCGGGAACACTCAACGCCGACGCCACACCTTCCCCCAACTCCTCTCTCTCCTCCTCCTTTGCCGCACCGCTCTTCATCACCCGGCCAACTCCGTCGAAACGGGCAGGCGGCGCTGGAGTTCGCCGGAACGGGCCGGCGGGTGGTAAGAGCCGCGGCGGCGGCGCGAAAACTGACGGATTCAGGCGCGGCATCGACGGATCTGGTGGCTGGTGCGGCAGCTTGCTAGATGGCGGCAGCTGATGCCCTACTCATCCAGAGAAAGAGAGAGACAGGGCGTGAGGGAGAGAGGAAGAAATGAGAAGGAGAAGGGGCGCAGGGTGAGGGAGGCAGGTAGGGCGGCGTGCTCCTGTTGAGGCGGCAGCGTGCGGTTGCCGGCAAGGGTAGCACATCTCGCAGGAGCACACGTTGTTCCTGGCCAGAGGCCTCGGATCGACCGGCTGGGCTCGGCGCTGCTGAGCAACGACGGTGGCGGGGGGTCAAGGGGATCGTTGAGGACGCCAGTAACAGCCTCTTCAAACTACGCATAATCACTGTACCATTGGCTGCATTGGTTATTTGTATGAGATTCACCCTCTTTGTGTCGAGGAAAGAGCCGGAAGGAGAGTACATGGACAAGGAGGGGAAGAATGACTAGGCAGATTGCCCACAACTCCACAGGTGCAGCCAAACAAAGCCTAGCTGGACATCATTTGTCAAGGTTTGCACACAACTACACACTGAAAATTCTAGCTGGGTTGATTCAGATCTTGGTGCTACTGCCTATCATCCATAGCATCTCCTCTTTTTACCACCAGCCACCACTACCACAATGGTACAGATCTCAACTGAACTCCATGTCACTCCCTTGCCTTAATACCTTCTTATACTTGTTGTTTGTTTGGTCCATCTTCAGTTCCTCGCACAAATCAGGTTGTCCCACCGGCCTACAGAACTTGGATATTTGCTACGACAGTATGCCATGTGGTGCATTACTTGGTTGATGCCCATCGAGAGTTCAAGACTAATCCACACTAGACATTCTTGATTCCTTATTATTTGCATTATTTTCAGATCCATTACCTTCTTGCATATCGTCATCTATGCAGCACATGCCAACAAGCTCTGTCGACGTGGTGCATATATAGTAATCTAACAAGGCAGTACACATGTATGCAAGCAGGTAGGCATCAATGGACATAGGCTCCCAATTATCTTCTCGCTCTGTACTACTTAGACCACACGCAAGCACCCATTATAAGTGATTTTCTATGCATCTCGATTTCATCCCATACCAAAGATTTTTTATCTTGATTTTCTTATGTATAGCACATGCATATTAGAGAAGTCACATCCGCTCAATTATCATGTATCACAAAGTTAGGCAGTAGTAGAATAAGATCATACAGCTGCCTGTTATTTTAGATATTATCATGTATAGTAAGGTGTCGGTTTGCAGGAAATAAAGCACAATTGTGACACGAAAAGTTTGAACATAACCAACGCGGTTTTATCTTGCATTCATGAGACTCGCCTTTAAAGTGTTATCTTTTCACACAGAGAGATATATGAGACCATGAGGGCATCCTATAGACAAAAAGGACATTCGAGGAATTAAAAATTTGAATCGTCTCCACAGAACAAACTGCAAGCTTTGAAATCATTGAAGTGTTGACAATTCCGTAATCTCTTAACATAGCTGCCACCATCATGCTTCTCAGGTAGGCTAATCCTTTTCTCCATCAAGTTGTTCATTACGTTCACGACAATGAGTAGCACAGAACCTAAACAAATTCATAATATTGTCTGTTGATGTCCCCACCACGAAGGCCCGGAGGCTCTGTTCATAATCACCTCTCGCCATATCCGGGGAGGATTATGGTCTAGGGCTCTATGCAGAGCGGCGCATGATGCTGCAGTGTGGCTATTGTCAATGACACGGTCATGATGTTGTCCACTTTGTCCCGGTGGTTCGAAAGCAACGCAATGACATCATGTTTCTTCTCCTCAGCGAGTTTATTATTTTTCATAGACCTCATGGTATAAATATAAGTTCTTGATTCTTCCACTCGATCATATTCATCTGCATCTACTTGGTTGAAATATATTTTTTTCCCGAGTGAATACCTTGCTTCTGTACAACTGCTATGTAGGAGCAGAGTACCGAGGGCTGAGGAGACAAGTGCTGGAGAGGGTGGCATGCATCAGGATGAGGGAAGAAAGTGCTGGAGGATGTAAACATTTGGAGGAACATGTATATAGTGGTTCTTTGTGGAAAAGAATGTATAGAGTGGTTGGTGTATACGTCCTTTTTGTGATAATAATAAATGAAGTGCATTCTGGTGCTATGGTTGTGACTAAAGATGTTAGCGGCAGAAGCAATTGCTACGTAAGTGTGAATAACCTGGTGTGGTGTCTCTTTTGATCCTGCTTTGTTTATTTTGCAAATCACTCCCTCCATTCCTAAATATAGGGTGTATAGTTTTTGGCACGAAAATTAAAGAACACACATGGAGGGAAAATTTCACAAGTTTTGGGCGACATTACACATGACTAATTGACATGAGAAAATAGAGGAGCTTACGTGATATAAGGAAATGTAAACAAATCCCTCAAAAAAAATATCCAAACGAGTGATGCAGCGCAATACACCTTATATTTCGGAATTTTTCTCAAAAATCTATACACCTTATATCAAGGAACGGAGGGAGTAATATATTTCCATCGCTTTTCTTCTTCCATGATTGCTCTAATCTCCAGCAGTTTTGTGTTGTTGATAATAAGTAGTTTATGCAGTTGTGATCATGAAATTGTATTGAGCAGAATAGGAAAATGTTAATGGAATAGATTATGCCTTAACTCTGTTCAAGATAGGTCTAAGATGTGATCATGGCATTTTACTTAAAAAAAAGGTTATTTGTTTAATGGAATAGATTGTGCCTGAACTCTGCGTGATTATGCTGTAACTGCTCGAGACAGGTCTCAACTTAAATATTCTGGAAAGAAAAATGAGTGCCACCTGAATTATAAGTTTATAACACAACGTGTCTCCTCCGAAATTGTGCTTACAAGGTGTTTGATCTCAAAACTACGTTCATGTATACAATGTGGTATAAAAGGTTGATGAAATCATCATATGAAAATGCTTCAGCGTTTCTAAATTACGTAGAACAGTATTATCAGTTTTTTTTTGCATTATTTCCCAGTTCTCTTGAGGTACTATTCCGCAATCCAGCCTGCCAGATAAATGAGGGGTTTTGTTTACTTATTGTGGCTTCCAGGTTAACGAAGTCATGATTTATGTTAGCTATTTTTTTACACTACCTAAACAACAACTCATCTTTCTACCTACAGTACACACTACTCCTCGATTACGTACAATACACGGATGGTGTTGATGTTCTGAGGGCTAATGTTCATTTTTAGAGAAAAATAATCTCAGATTTCTAACTGAACTATAATCACATCTAGGTATGGTTGTAGAACAAAGAACATATTACACATCAATGTAATCCCTTCTAGATTGCTGTAGAACAACTAAAGTTTATGTCCCCGTTGCAACGCACGTGCAATTTTCCTAGTACTAATAAACCACGCATTGCTTCTGGTCGTGCGTCGTCGGAATTTATGCAGAAAAGCCCCTTCGGTTTTGAGAATTCAACCCGCACTCCTCTTTTAAGTGGCTAAACTGAGCAAACGTTTCGTTTTTACAAAAAAGACCCTGCATTTTAGAGGATTCAACCCATGATTTTTTTTTCCTTTTGTGGCTAATTTGAGCAGGGTCAACTCATCAGGGTCTCCTCCCCGATCGATCCAGATCGAGGCGGTCAATGAGCGTGCGGGGCGGCAGGCGGATCTCCTGCTCGATCCAGTCGAGTGAGGTCTGCGGAGAGTGATGGCTGACGGGCTGGACGCGCGGAACTTCCGAGGCGGCCGGATCCAGGCGAGCGGCGGCGGGACTAACAAGGCATCGGGGTTCTCCCGGGCGGCACCACGGTTGCTCCGGCGTGCTCCTGAAAGAAAAGGAGGGAGGACGAGAGAGAGGGAGAGAGAAAACCGGGAGGAAGGAGAGAAACGAGGGGGAGGCACGGCAGGAGGCTGTGCTGTTGGTTTCTCCGATGAAGAGGAGATAGGGCGCGGACGTTCGCGGGAGTGGGCGGCGTTTGGCAAAGGAGGCGCTGGTCGGGGAGCGCATGGTGCGGGACTCCCAGGGCGAGATGGACGAGGACAAGGATGGTCTGGTGCGCTGCTGGTGCGGGGAGGGCAGGGGAGAGGGACGACTGCTTTGTATGTTGTGCGCCGCTGGTGTGCTCCTGTTAGTTGCATATTATACTGCTGCTTTCTTGTTGTTTGTTGATTGATGCTGATACTGCTACTACTTTGATGCGGCTGCTGCTAATCTCATGTGGAGGACACGCAGGGGCGGACGGCGAGTGAGGGGAGGATTTATCTGGGACCTGAATTTGACAGGTAAAAGCTGGTTTGTTTGCTGCTGGCTGGCTTAGTGTGATGCTATATTGCGTTATGGAGAGGTACAAAGGTTACATACAGGACCATGCATGAACGTTTCATCTATTGGATTTTTGGGTAAAATATTGATTCCTCGACCCCCTTCCTATGATTCATGATTGGCAATTAATCCTGGGCTATGGAACTACAATGTCTACTCGGTAAGTTCCCTTACCACTGTATCTTTTTTATGCCAACAAGAATTCTTTTCACAAGCAAAGCCAGCATTCGAGTGTGTGCAGAGATGTCTCAAAAGGATAATAGCTCAGTCCTGAGCTATACATTTGATGGAGTCGTCTAAATGTTTTGGACTTATAAAATTACAATGTAGAATTGGCTTTCATCTTGCTAATTCAAATTTACTTACTTTTTAAACTCTATAATAACTCTAAACAACATATGTTGAACAATGTTTTCCAAGAAACTGGTCTTATAGAGTTGGAATGTTACACTTCACTGTAATTGCTTTACCGAATCTGCAGACTAAGAAAATTTCTATTTCTTGTGTCAGGCAAGTGGGTGAGCTCTCACATCCCTCTCCGTCTCCTTTGATTGGTTGCAGATTTCTTCGAAGAACATGAGCTTTGTATGTTGATTGCCCCCGTGTACTATTTACTTCTAATTTCTTCTGTATCGTGTATATGCCAATTGTTTTCCTGTACCTGTGCACAGCTATTGTGCTCTAGCACCAATATATATTTTTTGGATTAATAATTGCAGCCTATCATTAAGTTGCCGCAAAACTATAACCAATGTCAAAATCCTTATTTTAGTCAGGACAATTAACTATTGAAAAAACCAAAAGTAGCTGCATTAATTCAGTATTTGACAAGGTAATGCCATCATTCAGTATTTGGAGTAGATGCTACAGTTATAATGAAACATCAGGATTCTTGTACTTGTATCCTGTATACACTAACTATTTTAGATACCTGATACTGCAGCTACAGTATGAAGTCTCAAAATAAAAAGAAACATAACATTAAGTTGTTCTCCAGCAATTCACAAGGAAACTGGGAAGCACATAGATGTAGCTGGCAGTAACTCAAAACTGCAGATGATCGCACTGGTAGAAAAGACTTAAATTAACAGTTCAAGCACATATCTTGGTTTCTCCCTGTAGTCTGAAGAAAAGCTCCAACACACAATGAAACGGCAACAAAGAAGAAGCCAATAATTAACCTTTTTGCGGGAACATAATTAATTAACCTTTCCTAAATAGAAAAACAAACTGTTCTCAGGGTCCAATCTAAGTTTCTGAGATGCAATATGGAAGATGCCACATCCTCACAGATCTTCATCTCAACAACATGTATATAACCTCCTTCAGAAACTTGAACATTGATCTATAGAAAACCCATTTATTCTCTGATCATTTGTTTAGCTGATCTTTTGCATTTGCAAATACATACAGTTCTCGCTAAATTTGAAAATGTCGTTTTCTTCGCCCGTTGCAACGCTAAATTATGTTCTTTTAAGCACGACTGCTATATTTTAAATCATTAGGATATGAATTGATCCAAAATGCATACTGCATCTTTTTGGTTCTGTAATTTTGGGTGTTAGGTGGCATAAGTAGTGCCCCTGTTAGTTTGTCAGGTTCAGCTAAAATACTTTTAAGAAGGGATGATGCAATCTTGTGCTTAATTCAGAAGCTCTCCCTTTTCACTGTTAAGATCGCCACTCTTTCCTATATATTACGCAGCTACACATATTATTGCATTTATCCCTTTATTCAAGACAAGCATGCAACAAGACACTTAATTATAAACAGAGCAACAAATACCACACATGCTTTAGTTTTCAGGACAGGCTACAATATTTCTGAGATGGGATGCATGTGAGTTGTTGATGTAGAAAACTGTTGGATTTGTGAGTTCAGTCATTTCAGTTTTAGGTTCTTATGGTTGATACTGAACTACGAAAATGGAAGATTGTGCTTCATTGATTTGACAGTGAGCTCTATCAAAATTAATTAGTTTTCCTTTGGAACCCCTGCTGGAATGTAAATCTATGTGAAACTTAGAGTGCCTCTACTCTGTATATATATATATATATATATATATATATATATATATATATATATATATATATATATATATATATATATATATATATATATATCATTTAGCTCTTTGAATAATGCACATACGGCATGATCTATCCTAACATGATGTTTTGTGTCAACCAGGGAGTTGTGAGGTGACACTTTGGTAAATCTTGATACCATTCTGTCTGTCAACTCTTTCTGGGCGAGTTCCGAAAGAAATGGATATTTCCTTTAATTGGAATAGGCATTCATATCTGACAAAGGTACCCGCACAAAGTTATCTAATACAACCTGCACAGAGTGTCTCTGCTTTGGGTGTTTGCAGGACAAGCAATTATAATAAGTGTTTCTGCCGTGGGTGTTTGCTGGGTGAGCGATTATAGCCAGTGTCTCTGCCATGGTTTGGTTGATGGGCGAGCGGCAATGCCAGAGGGAGAAGCGACGACCAAATTGTGGTCATGACTACCTTGCAATAAAGCGATGTATGTTAATTGTGTTTAGCACATTCTAATTTTGTTTGGCATGGGATGGATGTTGTTAATCTCAGTATTGTAACATGCCTAAAATCATATTATGCTCTCCCTTCTGTCCTTTTGTTGTTTGCTTTGCCACTTTGCGACAGTGCTATCACATGCATCCAGATTGCACATAATCTGGTAGAAACTCATATCTTTCTACTGAACTGAGATAGGTAAATCCATATTATTTTTTCAAAAGAAAGGGCAAGCTCCTAGGAGGATTAAAAAAATGACATGATAGGTTATTCTTCTACGTGGCAATAATTCATGAAATTCAGGTCATCTGGACCACGGTTGGGTATGGCTGGTTATGTGACATCACTTCTTGAATTATCAGTTTCATACTATTTGGAATGTTTAGAGAATACATTGTGCAAAATTCTACATGGCCTAAAAATAAAGTAAAAAAACAACCGTGGCAACACATGGGCAAATTTACTCATATAATTGCTGTGTTGTTCAGTGTGAAAAAGATGGTGTTTCTGATTTATTATACTCATATTGGACTCGGCAAGAGTCGATAGAAGTAGTTATGTTCTATTTATGTTTATGTGATACATCCTATATATGAACTGATTCTATATTTTCAGTATTTCATTTATTTATTGTCATTCTTTAATACTGTGTTATGCTTGATCTTCGTCTTTTTTATAGAATGTTACAACAACATCATCCCGTTGCAACGCACGGGCACCTTTACTAGTAATAATAATAATAATAATAATAATAATAATAATAATAATAATATAATATATAATATATATATATAATAATAAAGTAAGTAGTGCTTCTGATCGTCCGTCCAAATAATTGCCTCCGGATTAGCTATAAATTACCCGCTATGCCACTCGGTAAGTTAAGAAGACGATTTGGTTTTTATTTCCAAAGGCGCCGCCGTGAACTGTGCTTTTAGACCAGCGATGCCGTGTCTATAACGCAAGCGTACTACCAGCCTGGAGCCACCAGGCTGTTGCTTCTACCGTTTAGGCCTGGGTTCGAATCCTGGTAATACCATTTTTTGCCTCCTTTTTCTTAGGCACCTCCTCCATGGGGCCGGCCTACCGGGTGTGACGCTCCTTTTTTTTCATTTTGTCTTTTCTTTTCTTTTCTCATTTCTGTTTTAGTTTTTTCTTCTTGAAATTAATTTGACAATTCCAAATTATAAAAGTTCTCAGTTATAACCAAATTTTAGAAAAATAATAGTGAATTAAAAAAACTTTGGGAAATCATAAAATTTTCGCTGTTTCAAAAAATGTTGGTGATTTTACAAAACTGTCGCAAATTATAAAAAATCACAATCTGGAAAAACATGTCAGGAAGTAAAATCATGTTCATGATTTTCAAAAAAATGATTGTGTATTCAAAACATATTCGTGAATCTGGAAAAAAAATGTCCAAGAAAATTTTCAAAAAATCAAATGTCTTTTGCGAAATTTAAAATTCATCCCCCAATTTAAAAAAGTCATCAATTCAAAAAATGTTAGCTGAGTCAAAAAATATTCATGAATTCAAAAACTATCCATGCATCTCAATAAATGTTTCTCTAAAAACAAAACAAATGTTCGTGATTTTTTAAAGATGTCCTAATTTATAAAAGATGTTTGTCGATTCGAAAAACTGTTCGCCGATTCAGAAGTATTTTATGTCTAGGATTTGATTAGTTTTTGGAAAGTCTTTATATGTCTAGGCATTGAGAGTAGTTCTTGGTCGATGAGATTTGTTTTTAAAGATTTAAATATTTCCTTGCGCGAGACAATGGCAAGTGTGTCGTGCAGTGATAAGCTCATTGCCTAGGGATTTACCACGTGCATTACGATCACGTGGACATTGTGTGGCAACATGGTGAGCCACCATGTTAAAATAGACGACACTCATATGTCTGGATATTAAGTCATACTTATTTGGCTAGCATGTATTTTTTGTGTTTCACTACCGACATCATTAAAAATCTTTGATCTATTTCTTTTTTGTCATAAATTTGATGTCTCATGTTCTTTGCTCTCTTGCATCATTTATTCTTAATTATCAATCTGTAAAAATGATGACATATTGGTGCAATTTGCCTGAACTTGAATTATTTTATTTTGGGTCTATAAATTTTATGATTTTTTTTGTTGTTCATCCGTTGCAACGCACGTTGCAACGGGGCACTTTTGCTAGTTTTGACTAAATGTTCTACTTAGTATATTCACACCATTATTTAATTCTGTTTTTGTTAGCCCCTGTCATGCATGTCGCAATATCAGGGATTTGTTTTGCCTATTTAATGGATCTTTCCTTTTCCCCCATCAACCGTTCATGCAAGTCTCTCTCTTTAATTCCGTTTCACCACGCATGCCAGACCCATTTATTGGGTCTTTCCTTTTTCTCATTGCCCACCATAATCTCCCACAAACATGCAAGTCCCTCTTTAATTTCTTTTTTGTTAGCGATTTTCCATTCTGCTAGTTTATGTAAAAATCCATACGGGACTATTTATTGGATAAACCGAAATTACTGGGTTTTTTTTTTGAGGGAAACTGAAATTACTGTTATGTTGCCTCGCTTAGGCCTTGGACTGGAAGAACAAGCCCAAATAGAGGTGAGCTGCATAGCTGGGCCGACCCAAGGCCCATCTCCCCCTCAACCCTAACGTCACGGGAGAGCATCTGCTCGATCCCCATCTCCCCCGAGCGCAGTCACGCGCAGGAGACGGCAGCGCCCACTCCCGATCCCCCTCTCTCCCTCGATCCCCTCCCATGGGGCCACCATCCTCGGGAGGAAGCCGCGCCTCCCATGCTCACGCACCGACCCGGCGCCCGACTTCCATTCCAGTGGAGCTCTGTTGCCCTTCTCAGCCCCCTGTTTCTCCCCCTCGCCTCGGCTTCGTGCGCGGACCCGACCTTCGTGGCCATGGCCGGCAGCCGAGCAGCCCCTGCCAAGCCGCGTCGCGTCATCCTCGGCTCCGGCCACCTCTACCATGCGCGCGCGACCAGCACCACCTTGGTCCACCGAGCCGCCCTGCTCTTCTCATCTCTGTTTTCCCTCAAAACGTTTTTTCCAGATCCACTAAAGTAGGGAGTGCGGGTTCAATAAAAAAATAAAGGGACCTTTGTGTAAAAACGCCACGACGGTGAACCCAGAGACCCAATCCGTGCTTTATTATTAGGGAGAGACTAGCACAAACGCCCGTGCGTTGCATCGGGTGAAAAAAAAACCCACACTTCCCTAACCCAATTGCTCAAGACCCCCTCTCATTCCACGACACAACGCCAGGCATGATGGGATGAATAAACTCTTTGAAATCGGCTGCCATGAAAATATATATTGTAGAAAAAATATGCATGTATTTCGGTTTTCAGTTCATTTGTATTCGCCCCACAGGTATGTCACGAAAGCTTTAGTTGGTGCGGTGGCTAGCTTGTCGGGTGAATAAAGTGGAGGTCCACAGTTTGAATCCCAGGTGGCTCGCTTTTTTCTTTTTATGCATTTGTCGCCCGACCTCTCGCGCGAGGTCAATCCAAATGAGTCGGCCCAGTCGCTCGATTCCTATGCGAACGGACATCTTTTTGACGCAGAATGCGTCAAAGGCAAATCCTATTTGGCGCTGCAGGCGCCTGTTAACGTGTATTCTGCAAACGGGCGCCTGCAGCACCCCGTACTTGGCCGGCCCGTTACTGCATACTCTATTCCATAAAAAAGAAGGGAGCCGTCGTTGCAACTCGAACCACAGACCTGCCGGATAGATGTTCGATAGTATAACCACCACGAGACACAATACAATCTGATAATATTCAACTCTTGCTTTGCTTTATTCGTTTCTTTTCTTTTTTCCTTTTTTCTTTTCTTTTTTGCATTTTTTGTTTCTTCTTCTTCCTGGTTTCTTTCCCTCACTGACTTCGTTTTTTTCTTAAATACGTGAACATTCTCAAATTCAATGATTTTTCTAAAATTGATGAACTTGTTTTTTCAAATCTATGAACTTTTAATAATTTTTGTGAACTACTTTTAAAAATTGATTATTTTGTTTCAAAATCGATGAACTTTTTTCAAATTCGATGAACCCTTTTCAAAATCTTTGAACTTTTTTCAAATTCAATGAACTTTTTTTCAAATTGGATGAACTTTTTTTGCAAATTGATGAACTTTTTTTCAAATTTTCTAGGAACATTTTTTAATTTTTTGTGAACTACTTTCTTAAGTTGATGAACTTTTTCCAAATTGGTGAACTTTTTTTTCAAATTTTTGATGAACTTTTTTAAATTTTTTGTGAACTATTTTTGTAAATTGACGAACTTTGTTTTTAAAATCATTGGGCTTCTCTTGAATAGGGCGATGTTTTTATGCATGTTCATGAACTTTTTCTGAAATTTGTGAGGTTTCATTTTTCTTTAAAAAAATCATATGTTCTCTCAAAAAAAAAATGGGCCGGCCCTAGTGGTTAGCTGAACACAAGTAGGTAGAGCAGGTAGCGAGTTCTTTATATGGGTACAATATGCGAAGTATTGGATAGTGTTGTTTTCGTATCCTACAACACACAGTGGCCTTTGGCGCGGTGGTTGTTGTGCGGGGAGAAGCAAGTTTAACAAAACCATGTGGGTTCGAATCCTAGCTCTAGCGTATATTTTCCATGGTTAATTTTCCTTTTCACTTCTACTTTTAGAAGTAGCTGCTGGGCCGGCCCATTAGGCTGCGCGCGCGAGCGCCAAAAGGGCTAACCGACGCTTAATGTGCCGAGTAGGAGCTCCCTGCGTCAAATACGTGCTCGCCTGATTCCCTGAATTAGTACCACCTCGCTTATATATTTTAAATTCAAACTGAAAGCGTAAATTCATAGAAAGAAAGCGTATTGTGACGGTGAACCCGAAGACCCAATCCGTGCTTTATTATTAGGGAGAGATAGCAAAAGAGCCCGTGCGTTGCATCGGGTGAAAAAAACCCACACTTCCCTAACCCAATTGCTCAAGACCCTCTTTCATTCCACGACACAACGCCAGGCATGATGGGATGAATAAACTCTTTGAAATCGGCTGCCGTGAAAATATATACTGTAGAAAAAATATGCATGTATTTCGGTTTTCAGTTCATTTGTATTCACCCCACAGGTATGTCATAAAAGCTTTAGTCGGTGCGGTGGCTAGCTTGTCGGGTGAATAAAGTGGAGGTCCACAGTTTGAATCCCAGGCGGCTCGCTTTTTCTTTTTATGCATTTGCCGCCCGACCTCTCGCGCGAGGTCAATCCAAATCGGCCGGCCCAGTCGCTTGATTCCTATGCGAACGGACGTCTTTTTGACACAAAATGCGTCAAAAGCAAATCCTATTTGGCGTTGCAGGCGCCCGTTAACGTGTATTCTGCAAACGGGCGCCTACAGCACCCCGTACTGGGCCGGCCCGTTACTGTGTACTCTATTCCGCAAGAAAGAAGGGAGCCGTCGTTGCGACTCGAACCACAGACCTGTTGGATTGATGTTCGATAGTATAACCATCACGACACACAATACGATCTGATAATATTCAACTCTTTCTTTTTATGCATCTGTCATCCGACCTCTCTCGCGAGGTCAATCCAAATGGGTCGGCCCAGTCGCGCGATTCCTATGTGAACAGACGTCTTTTTGACGCAGAATGCGTCAAAGGCAAATCCTAGTTGGCGCTGCAGGCGCCTGTTAACGTGTATTCTGCAAACGGGCGCCTGCAGCACCCCGTACTGGGCCGGCCCGTTACTGCATACTCTATTCCGCAAAAAAGAAGGGAGTCGTCGTTGCAACTCGAACCACAGACCTGCCGGATTGATGTTCGATAGTATAACCACCACGACACACAATACGATCTGATAATATTCAACTTTTTCTTTGCTTTATTCGTTTCTTTTCCTTTTTTCTTTTCCCTTTTCCTTTTTTTCCTTTTTTCTTTTCTTTTTTGCGTTTTTCGTTTCTTCTTCTTCCTGGTTTCTTTCCCTCACTGACTTTGTTTTTTTCTTAAATACGTGAACATTCTCAAATTCAATGATTTTTCTAAATTTGATGAACTTTTCTTTTCAAATCTATGAACTTTTAATAATTTTTGTGAACTACTTATAAAAATTGATTATTTTGTTTCAAAATCGATGAAATTTTTTCAAATTCGATGAACCCTTTTCAAAATCTTTGAACTCTTTTCAAATTCAATGAACTTTTTTTAAAATTGGATGAACTATTTTTGCAAATTGATGAACTTTTTTCAAAATTTTGATGAACATTTTTTAATTTTTTGTGAACTACTTTCTTAAGTTGATGAACTTTTTTCAAATTGGTGAACTTTTTTTTCAAATTTTTGATGAACTTTTTAAATTTTTTGTGAACTATTTTTGTAAGTTGACGAACTTTTTTTTAAAATATTGGGCTTCTCTTGAATAGGGCGATGTTTTTATGCATGTTAATGAACTTTTTCCGAAATTTCTGAGGTTTCATTTTTCTTAAAAAAACATATGTTCTCTCAAAAAAAAATGGGCCGACCCTAGTGGTTAGCTGAACACACGTAGGTAGTGCAGGTACCGAGTTTTTTATATGGGTACAATATGCGAAGTATTAAATAGAGTTGTTTTCGTATACTAAAACACACATTGGCCTTTGGCGCAGTTAATTCTGGATGGATAGAGCATGCACGTACCGTTTTTTCATCGTGCACCTTCGGCTTCGTGTGATCGTGGTTAACCTTGCTGTTTAATAAAATTGATGGCCAACCCATGACATACAAAATGAAAAAAATCTTTCAGTAGCAGCTCCCTAAATTCAAGATTGGACAATTCAACTAACAATTGCAGTTCGGTCAGGGATCTATTCTACTAACAAATTCATGTCTAACCTTGCTGTTCAATTCAAGAAACAATCAACACTTAACAGTATACACAAAATTGACCTCAAACAGTAGCCAATTGAGCCCAAACAGTGGTAAATCCTAACCAAGAACAATGCCTCAATGGCCACGAACAAGAGCAGAGAGAGGAGGGGGCGAACTCACCTGAAGACGGAAAGGAGGAAGCTCCATGGGTGGTGCGTCCCGAGCTGCAGCAAGGCAAGGTCGACCCCTCCTTCCTCAAGTATCCAATCCTTGCCTGCACATCTACCATGGAGGATCAAACCAGATATTAGAGAGAGAAAGGGGGAGAGATGGGGAAGGGGATGAACTCACCCCATGGCCACCAAGCGGAGGAGGAGCATCCCGGAGACGGAGCTGCGTGTGGGGGCGCGGTGGGCGTCAGAGAGGAGTCGCCGGAGGCGCCGGAACCACGCCAGAGTGGAGGTGCTCAAAACCCTAGCCATGGTTGATGGTCAACCAGGAAAACGGCGGCGACGCCCAACCCCTATTTCGCGTGAGAGAGAGATACGTGGGCCGGGAGAAGGGGGCAAATCCTTGCCGGTGTCGGCCGGCGCCCGGCGCAGCACCGGATCGAGGGTCGCCGCCTCGCCGGGGTCGGTCTCCTGGCGGCTGGGATCGGGATAGCCCGTGCCATGAAAGAAACTCATGGATGATTCGTTGTTGGGCCATATTGGATTTATGTGCGAATTTGACGTACAAGCAAAAAAAACATCAAAACGTATACAATAATAGTACCACCTCGTTAATGTTATGATTTTATCTACATAAATCGTGAAAGCGTATTATGACACAAGAAGAAAGCGTATTGTGACGGTGAATCCGGAGACCCAATCCGTGCTTTATTATTAGGGAGAGACTAGCAAAAGAGCCCGTGCGTTGCAATGGGACAAAAAGAATAATTCTGTCCATTTTCCTAGCTCAATAATGTGAATTAAAAGAATGACTTTTTTACTAACGCACAAAAATGTTGAATAATGTATGAAAATGCATGGAATCAACATTAGTACAAGCATTTGATTTTATGAAAAAAAGGGGGGAAAGGTATTTGTTTACCTCCAACCGGTAGGGCTGTCAACAAAGCTCGCACTCAATGAACTGTTTCATGCTCGATTAACTATATGCTCAAGTTTGGCCACTTTGACTGGTTGATATGTCAAATATGGAACATGTAATTTCCAATAGATCATGATGTATTATGCTCTAAATTTGTACTATTGTTTCATCATTGGTCGCTTATTTGTGATTGGTAAAACCACTACAATAGCCTATAGCTTAAGGACATCTGCAATGCTAGACTCTTGTGTAGGCACTTAAGAGTAAAAAGTTAAACATCAAAAATTTAAGAAAAAAGTAAGCGCCTTCTCATTCAATGCTAGGTGCTTATCAGCGGCTCTAAATACGTAGGCCCGGTTATCCGTTTCTTTACTCGCGTGCCCAGGAAAAGAGAAAGCGCTCAATGCATCTATTGGTACCGGGCACACTGGGAACAACTAACGCAACTGCCGGTCTATCGGGAAATAAATCCTGGCATCCATCATTGCAGATGCCCTAAGAGAACATGCAATCTGTATATATCCGGCATCAAGTCCCACAAATAAATTTATTTATAGTTCAATGCACATATATTCTGCCGGCAAACATATATGATTATCTGAAGATGTCGTACACATATATTCGTATGAAAAGACACTGCCTTTGGCTCAGTTAATCCATTTATAGCCATATATTAAAACAGAAGGGTACATATAAATTTTGCCCCTTGTATGATTTTCAAACGATGTATATGCTGAACAATAGCTTTGAATACATAATTCAATTCCAAAAAATAATCAGCATACAGATTTTACATACAGAGGCATTGCGGTCTTGAAGTTGCAACATACATAATGAAATGTAAATTTGTAATGCATGACATGCTTGATCTAAAAAGGTTATGATAGTAATGAAAAAATGTACGATAGCAAGGGAAACCTTACGTTGTATCAGTGCTGTTATATATTTGAAATCTCAGTGCACATATATATATATATTTTCTAGCAATACCAAGCTTTGATCTCAAACAGAACATATCCACATTACTCTCTGGATAACTGAACAATAATACCTGAGAGTGGGTCACCCGGTTCAATCCATCCATCTTGGCACCAAAATCGAAAGTTCTCGGTAGTTCCAGCTTGCCAAATAAAAACTGAATGATTATGATTTACGCACCTAGGTGATATCCCTGTGCAGATCATGATGGTTATACTGTACCTATTGCCAACTTTGCTAGTTGCATCACAGAAATTAACACCTAAAGGGTTGAAGCACAAAATATTCAGTACTTACTATGAGTAAAGGAAAATCATAAAAATTATATCTATGGACTTGCAAAGACAATCAAGAGCAACGGCTGATGTGAAAGCTTTCATTGGCTGTATATATGACTCGTCTTTTCCATCAAATTGTCACTGATAGCACAAACATTTGTGATTTGGAACCAATTGGACAGAAAAATGGGATGCAAATTTATGTCCTCTCGCATGAAACATGTCAGCTGCAAAAATCATGTCAAGTAATAGAAGCTACCATTAATCATGTAGTGCAAGAGGCCACAAACACGCTCCATTTGGATCACCCTGGTAGCAGCCAAGCCCTCTACTGTTCCGCCAACAGTGAAGCCCTGGTGGTCCAGCCTGAGTTTCAAAGTAGACATTTTCATTTTTAGTAGGTTCAGTAGGTTGAGGAGCAACTCTTTTCTCTACTGATCGGGGTGAAGATACCCCGAACAAGCCCCTCAGAGGATTACTTTCCATAGTAACAAGTGACAATAAATTTCAGCACACTATATAAAATTTTCCTTACCAAATTCCACCTACCAAAGGCGCTTCACTCCCCGGCAACGGCGCCAGAAAAGAGTCTTGATGACCCACAAATGTAGGGGATCTATCGTAGTCCTTTCGATAAGTAAGAGTGTCGAACCCAACGAGGAGCAGAAGGAAATGACAAGCGGTTTTCAGTAAGGTATTCTCTGCAAGCACTGAAATTATCGGTAATACATAGTTTTGTGATATGGTAAATGGTAACGAGCAACAAGTAATAAAAGTAAATAAGGTGCAGCAAGGTGGTCCAATCCTTTTTGTAGCAAAGGACAAGCCTGGACAATTTCTTATATAAAGGAAAACGCTCCCGAGGACACATGGAAATTATCGTCAAGCTAGTTTTCATCACGCTCATATGATTCGCGTTCGGTAGTTTGATAATTTGATATGTGGGTGGACCGGTGCTTGGGTGCTGTTCTTACTTGAATAAGCATCCCACTTATGATTAACCCCTATTACAAGCATCCGCAACTACAAAATAAGTATTAAGGTAAACCTAACGATAACATGAAACATATGGATCCAAATCAGCCCCTTACGAAGCAACGCATAAACTAGGGTTTAAGCTTCTGTCACTCTAGCAACCCATCATCTACTTATTACTTCCCAATGCTTTCCTCTAGGCCCAAATAATGGTGAAGTGTCATGTAGTCGACATTCACATAACACCACTAGAGGAGAGACAACATACATCTCATCAAAATATCGAACGAATACCAAATTCACATGACTACTAATAGCAAGACTTCTCCCATGTCCTCAGGAACAAACGTAACTACTCACAAATCATATTCATGTTCATAATCAGAGGGGTATTAATATGCATATAGGATCTGAACATATAACATTCCACCAAATAAACCAACTAGCATCAACTACAGGGAGTAATCAACACTACTAGCAACCTACAGGTACCAATATCAGACTTAGAGACAAGAATTGGATACAAGAGATGAACTAGGGTTTGAGAGGAGATGGTGCTGGTGAAGATGTTGATGAAGATGGACCCCCTCCCGATGAGAGGATCGTTGGTGATGACGATGGTGATGATTTCCCCCTCCCGGAGGGAAGTTTCCCCGGCAGAACAGCTCTACCGGAGCCCTAGATTGGTTCCGCCTCGTGGCGGTGGAGTTTCCTCCCGTAAGCTTGCTTATGATTTTTTTTCTTGGACGAAAGACTTCATATAGCAGAAGATGGGCACCGGAGGACCACCAGGGGGCCCACGAGGCAGGGGGCGCGCCTAGGAGGGTAGGGCGCGCCCCCACCCTCGTGGCCAGGGTGTGGGCCCCCTTTGGTATTTTCTTCGCTCAATAGTTTTCATATTTCCCAAAAATAACTTTCATGGAGTTTCAGGACTTTTGGAGTTGCGCAGAATAGGTCTCTAATATTTGCTCCTTTTCCAGCCCAGAATTCCAGCTGCCGGCATTCTCCCTCTTCATGTAAACCTTGTAAAATAAGAGAGAAAATGCATAAGTATTGTGACATAACATGTAATAACAACCCATAATGCGATAAATATCAATATCAAAGCATGATGCAAAATGGACGTATCGGGCCTCGCACCGTCCTGCTGCTTGTAGAAGATTTGCTCGATCCGGAGGGCTGAAAGAAGAAAGATCGATAGGTTAATATATCTTCAAATCATTTAAAATATGTGATGACCACTAGATGCTTGCTTATATAAATATACCTCACCGGTCTCTGTATTTCAAGATCAACATTTTCTTCGTCATCATAATCATAGTTCTGGACTTCATCAAATCGGTTGTCTTGATCGAATATCATATCACCCTCCTCGGTATTGTTCAGATATTGGGAGCCGTCATCTTCTTCATTTTGATCATCTGACCGGCGAGGGGAGCGTATGATCTCGAATAGGGCCTCTTCTCCTTCTCTGCCGGTATTTTTTTTTGACTATGTACTGCAAGGCAACAGCCTCACAGTCTTTTATTAAAACTCAAAGCAAAGTAGTACAGAGTTACAAAGTTAAGAGAGAGGAGGAGAGAGTGATACTTACAAAAGAAGTGGTTAGGGTAAGGAAGCTATCCAAGAGGTTAAACTATTCCTATATTTACATTTGATTCTATGAGCTAAAAGAGAGATGTCCTGCAAAAAATTCCTCCTCCATGCCCTGAAAGAAGGTGTTTCATTCCTGAAGATCTTCCCATTCCTTTGTATCCAAATATTCCAAGTGGCAATGAATACTACCTCAGAGAAAAAAGGATGCCCAAAATCTCTCCTAGCATCAGAAGCCATGTCAAAAGTGATCTGGTCTGGCTGTGGATTCCATGAAATACCCAGATAATTCCAGATACGTTGGCTAAAATTGCAGGCAAAGAATAGGTGTGTTATGTCCTCATGTGATGCCAAATGGCATAGAACACAAGTGTCATCCTGTATGATCCAGTGCCGTCGCTGCATCATGTCTCTAGTGTTTAGACGATCCATCAGAAGGAGCCAACCAAAAACCTTAAACTTCAGAGTACAAGAACATTTCCAAATCCACTTAAAGATGGGGTCAACCACATTGTCTGAAAAGCATGACACTAGTATATCTTGGACTGATAGTCACCAGTCTTGGAAGGCCATTTCCAGACATCTTTAACCCCTTCTTGAAGTTGAACCATATTAAGGAATACCTGAAGTTGATTGAACTCCTCAAAGGCCTCAACAGACACTTCTCTGCCGGTATTGTCCGCCATAGCTTTTATTTAACTAATCCAGAAGAAAAATAAAACAATTTAGTATTCAACTTACAATGCATGCATGCAATCAACAAGGAAAAACTGAATCATAGTACATAATATGCATCATCGAATATAATCTCGAATACATCATCTCGAATATTATTGAATTATATATATATATATATATATATATATATATAGGGTGGGTCTATTATGATAACACCCTCTAGAGTCTTATTCTGCACACCACTTCGGCTTATTCTGCTAACACTTCTGCACAACAACCAGAAAAAACTGCGCTAGCCCACCCCCCGCACCCCACCTAGCGCTAGTTGCCCACCTTCTTCCTCACCACCAACACTACCCAGTGCCGTACCTCCCCCACTCCCGCGGCCCCCCACCTCCATTCTCCGCCGCACCTCCGCCGATCCACCTTCTGCTCCGGTCGCGCGGCCTCCTCGCAGCCGCCGCCGCCTCGTCCCCGGCCTCGCTGCGTCCTCTCTGGCGCCGCAGCCATCTCCCCAGGCCCGCGCCTCCTCTCTTGCGCCGTGGCCTCCTCCCCGGCCTCGCGGCCTCCTCCGCCGCGCACCCGGGGGGGGGGGGGGCGACCTCTCCAGCTCCTATGGCGCCCGCGCGTATCTCCCCTCACCGTCGCACCGGCTCCATCTCCCGCTCCTCACCCAACCTTTCCCAGCCCAGATCCACCTCCATGGCGGCCGGATTCGCCTCGTCCCTCGGCATGGGGTCAACTTCGACCTTCCCCCATGGCTCCTACCCCCTACCTCGTCTGCCCACTGCGTTCTCTACCGCGGGCCACCAACCCCCATGGCGGGTCAGAGAGGAGGATGAGGGTGCTCCACCACAGACAGGTGGGGGCACACGCGGGACACGGGGGACGTTGAGCGGCATAGGCGCACTGGAAGGACCAGGAGGTGCTGCACCTTGCATCTCCGGCCAGATCCCATCGTTGGTAAGAAAAAAATCCCACTCCTGCTCCCCTCCCACCCCCTGCCCCCTTTCTCCACCTCATGCTTGCAGTTCATCAGGCGTGCTTTTTCTTTTGTTTTTTACAAAGAAAAATGTTTTTGTGCAGATGGGATCGGGCATCGCTGGCGTGCAGTTTGCATTTGATGTGCTCGTGATTCAGAGCACTGGCGCGTCATGCTGCTCACAGGGTCTCACCACGAAGGCTTGCGGGGTCCAAAAGGGCGTCTGGTTCTGCAGTTCTCTTGCACATCCGTTGCTTCTTTAGTGGTGGTGGTGCTCACCGGTTCCTCATCTCTATGTAGTTTGTTTTTCATGGATCTCTCTATAGGGCGAGTATGCATCATACTTATGTGCTTCATGTACAGCAAACAGGGCGCGCGCGGGGCAAGTAGTTCGGCATTGGTAGCCAAACAATTCAGCTTAACACAAGGCGGTTCGCCTGATTCCTTCATGTTTGTCGCAACAGTGCAGTTGACTTGCAGCAATGCGGTTGCTACACATGTGTAGCTCAGGTGTGCTGTCCACTGTTTGACTTTTTGTTCTGTGTGGTATGAGCGTGCAGTGCGGCACCCATGGTGCGTGGGGCATGGGCGTCCAGTACGCCGCTGAGGTGTGATCTAGCGCAGCTCGGTTAGTCCTCAATTGTGGTTCGGCTGTTGACAATGTCGATTGTGTGTATGTATTTGTGTCGTTGTGTAAAAATAATGAATGGATATATATGTTCTGAAGCTCACTTTGTTCTCCCATGTGGTTCGCTATAAAACTCCTTGGTGGTTCACTACATCAATGCGACTGCAGTGCGCTTGGGCCTCGGATCTGGTTCACTTCTAAGAGTGATGTTGTTCGCTTGCGCACAATGTGGAAGTGCAATTTTTTTAACAAAACAACAAAAAAGTAATGCGGCTCACTTTGATATATGATGTGGCTCACTTGCCCTAGTCTCAGCAGTCCACTCTTGTTCATAAAAAAATTGAAAAAAAGACAACAAAATCTCGTATCGGAAAATTTACGTACCACAAAAAAATTATGTAGTGCACTTGTCGGTCTGATGAAGTGCGGTTTTTAGTCTAAAAAGTGCACTCCACCTCGTTTTGGTAAAATTACATCCCGCAAAAAAGAAATCATGCAGTGCACTTATTTGTCCAATGAAATGCAGTTTTTAGTCAAAATAAGTGCGGTTTTCTGTCTGATGCAGTACGGCCCATTTATGGTAGTCTCGAGGTTCACTTTTCATAGTCTTGCGGTTCACCAACACTCGACATGAAGTGCACTCCACCTCGTTTAGGAAAATTTACGTACCACAAAAAAGTAATGCAGTTCACTTTTTGATAGTGTTGTGGTTCATTTACACCCGATGTGAAGTGCACTCTACTTTCTCGTCCTTGAAAAAAATTACGTTTGAATAAAATAAACCATGCAGTTCTCTAACACGTCTGATGCAGTGCAGTTTTTTCGTCCGAAGCAGTGCGGTTTTTAGTCGGATGAAGTACCCACGTCGATTTGGTTGTCGCGAAAAACAGAGTGTCCGCATTTTGGTAAATTTAAAACTGCTCTTAAACCGTAACGAACTAGATAGAGTGTTCTACATGAAAAAGTTGCGCCTCGTTGATACCTTTCCAACGGCGTATCGTTTGAATCATTCCGACAAGCGGTTTGTAAAAATTTCACGAAAAACAGCAGCTGCCACTCATCGTCCGCCAAACGATTTTCAAAATTAACTTAAAACCATAAGGAATCTCAAAAACATTGCAACATATGAAAGTTGTGCCTCATCCATAGCTTTTCAACGATATATTACACGCCTCGTTTTGACAAACGGTTAGAAAACTGGAGCAAAAACAGTACCGAAAATTTCAAAAAATTAGAAAACAGAGTTCCGCGATTTAGTAAATTTGAAACTGCTCTTAAACCGTAATGAATTAGAGAAAGATTTATATATGAAAAAGATGCGCCTCGACAATATCTATCCAACGGCGTATCATTTGCTTCGTTCCGACAAGCGGTTTAGAAAAAAACGCGAAAAAACGCTCGCTGTCACTCGTCATCCGCCACACTATTTTCAAAACTGCTCTTAAACCGTGTGGAATCTCGAAAAGTGTTCAACATGTCGAAGTTGCGCCTAATCCATAGATTTTCAATGATATATTACACACTTCATTCCGATAAACGGTTAAAAAATTAGAGCGAAAACAGTACCAAAAAAATAACGCGTGCAGTTTTTTCCGACGAGAAGTTCACTAGTCTCTATTGCAGTGCTCGTCGTCAAAATGATGCAGTGCACTTCTGTTGAGCGTGCAGTGCCGAAGTGGTGTGCAGAATAGTTATTCTGCTAATATTAGCAGAATAGACCGTCTATATATATATATATATATATATATATATATATATATAATCTCGAATACACGTCTCGAATAATATATATAATCTCATCGTCTCGAATATTATATATCGAATACATCATTAGCTAGCTAGCTAATAAAGATCGAATACTACAGAATAATCTACTTCACTCGTGGTTCCTGAGGCACGGGCGGTGGACACCCAAAGAGAAGGAACCATCACATGATCATAGCTCGGGTGAGATCCCCGAAGAACTTGCCAGGTATTGGAGAACCTGACGTTCATAGCAGTCATGTAGCGACGGACGTGCTCGTCCTCCTCCCTGACATGGCGATGTACCACCTCCGGCGGGGCCGGCTCCCTCCGCACCGAAAGTGGCCCACACGAACACCACCAAAGGAGCTCAAGGTCGACGACGGGACCCGGGGCCGGGTTCCTCACCAAGCGGCGCGCCCCTAAAGGTAGCACTTCCCAGTGCCAGCCCGGCGGAGCCTAGTCCCGGACATGGGTCCTCTGAAGCAAGACGTCGTCGCGAATGGGTCGACGGCGAGGATGCGGGCCGGGCATCATCGAGAACAAATACTATATGCAA
Source organism: Triticum aestivum (assembly GCF_018294505.1). Lineage (NCBI taxonomy): Eukaryota > Viridiplantae > Streptophyta > Magnoliopsida > Poales > Poaceae > Triticum > Triticum aestivum. Next base: position 149,922,529 of record NC_057795.1, on the reverse strand, counting down.
ACGTAACATTATTTAAATGATTGGATTGTGATTTCTTATATACAAATTTAAAAAAATGATATCATTGCATGCATATGTCAAAATTCTATATGCAAATTAATATATCTAATTCATCGGACTAAAAGTATCTAATTAATTAATTCATCTAAAACCTTTGACATTAATCTAATATAATTAATTAATTCATCTAAAACATTTGTATAAAAAACAGAAAAAACTAAAAAATAAAAAATAAAAACAGAAAAACATCTATAGCTAAGGCATCTACAACATCTAGTGCAAAAGATGAACACATTTTGTGTGTGTGTGTATGTGCGCATGTGTGCACCTATGGCGATGCGGCGGCTTCGATTGGACGGAGGAGAGGGGGGATAGGGGCTCACAGCGCGAGCGAGGTCCAAGGCGAAGACGACGGCGAGGCGAGGGGACGGCGACGGGCCGGTGCGGCGACGGGGGCGGCGACGGGGACGGGCCAGCGACGGGGACGGGCCGGCGACGGGGGCGACGCGGTGTCGACGGGGACGGGGGTGGCGACATCGATGGCGCGCGACGGGGGCGGCAACGGGGGGTGGCGACAGGGTCGAAGAAGCAGAGGAGAAGAAGCAGATGAGAAGAAACTGAAATTTATGAAAGTATTGTTTATATAGGAGGGGCCTTTAGTACTGGTTGGAGCCACCAACCGGTACTAAAGGTCAAATTTGGCCAGGCCAAGCGGCGGGAAGCGCCCACCTTTAGTACCGGGTGGTGGCTCCAACCGGTACTAAAGACCACACTTTAGTATCGGTTGGAGCCACCACCCGGTACTAAAGGTGGTGCGTTGCCAGGCGAGGGGCGTAGTAGTTTAGTCCCACCTCGCTAGCCGAGGGGCGTCCACACTGGTTTATAAGCCCCAGTGCGGTAGCTCTCTCGAGCTCCTCTCTATAGCAGGCTTTTGGGCCTAAATTGCCGCGCTTCCCTATGGGCCTGCATCCTGGCCCAAGGCCAAGCAGGCCCATAGGGCAGCGCTTAATTTTTTTCTTTTTTGCTTTATTTATTCTCTTTTATTTATTTCTGAGTTGTTTTTTGTTGTATTTAGAGTTTCTTTGTGAATATTTTTCCTTTAGGTACTAAAAATTACAAACTTTCTGTTAGTGCCAGTAGTTTTTAAATTTGAATAGTTTAAAATTTGAATTATTTGAAATTTGTGTGAATCACTAGTTTGTGAATAAATTAACTTTAAAAATAGATTTTTCATTGGTTCTTTTTTTCTTTTGTTTAATATTAGTGTTTTTTATCATTATATTCAATTTGGTAATACTTAGGTTATTCTAAAAAAATGAAATGCCTTCTAGAGATGAGTTTTTGTCCGAAACCTTGATACTCCGAAAGAGATTGTCCATTTTGTACACGAAGTGCATCCAGTTTTAGCCGTAACCCTCTCTACTCTTTTTGCACAAATTATGGGGGTGAAATGATGATACCATGTCAACTTTCAACCTTTTCAGAGTTTATTTGAAGGGTTTTTCAATTTCAGGGTTATTTAGCTAAAAAAATCAGTAAATGCATGAAAAATAGCAAATGATGTCAGAAAGGGTTAAAAATTCATGATGTGGCTTTGAATGGTGCATACTGAACGCACAATGAGTCTGGAGTTGAAATAAGTTTAAAAAAATGAAATGCCTTTGTAACATATGAGTTTTCGTTCGAAACCCTGATACTTCGAAAGAGATTGTCCATTTTGTACATGAAGTGCATCCAGTTTTTTCTGTAACCCTCTCAGCTTTTTTGCACATGCTATGTGGGTGAACTGATGATACCATGCCAACTTTCAATCTTTTCAGAGTTCATTTGTAGTGCTTTTCAATTTCAGGGTCATTTAGCTCAAAAAATCAGTAAATGCATGAAAAATAGCAAATGACGTCAGAAAGGTACACGTTTGTCCGAAGCACAAAAGTACACGTTTCAAGTGCCAAAACACATAAGCACCCTAACTATTACAAAGATTCCCTACAATTTGTCCAAAGTGGGACTTTCCAGATATACAAGTCCGGAAACTCACTACAGAAGAAAGTGATGATAGTGAAGCCGATCACATCCCAGAGTGGGATCTTTGCGTGTGAAACTTTTTCTTCGCGTGTGTCCCTTTGCGCCGTAACCATGGACAATCTTCATCATTTAACTGGATGTTCGGGGCAATATTCACTCTGAATGGAGCAATTTCATCAAACTTTTCATAATCTTCTAACATGTCTGTCTTGTCATCCACTCCCACGATGTTTCTTTTCCCTGAAAGAACTATGTGGCATTTTGGCTCATCGTATGATGTATTCGCTTCCTTATCTTTTCTTTTTCTCGGCTTGGTACACATGTCCTTTACATAGAAAACCTGTGCCACATCATTGGCTAGGACGAATGGTTCGTCTGCTTACGCAAGATTGTTGAGATCCATTGTTGTCATTCCGTACCGCGGGTCTTCCTTTACCCCGCTTCCTGTCATATTGACCCGTTTACACCGAAACAAAGGGACGCTCAAACCACGTCCATAGTCAAGTTCCCATATGTCCTCTATGTAACCATAATATGTGTCCTTTCCCATCTTGGTTGCTGCATCAAAGCTGACACCACTGTTTTGGTTGGTGCTCTTCTTATCTTGGGCGATCATGTAAAATGTATTCTCATTTATCTCGTACCCTTTGAAAGTCATTATATTCAAAGATGGTAACTCGGACAGCAAGTACAGGTCATCTTCAATAGTGCGGTCATGCATGGCACGTGTCTGCAACCAACCGGTGAAAGTCCCCGTTTGCTCATGTGCAATCCAGTCGACAGACTGCTCCGGGTGTTTGGAGCGTAGAAAATTCTTGTGTTCCTCCATATATGGAGCCACCAAGGCGGAATTCTGTAGAACTGTGTAGTGTGCTTGCGTTAGAGAATGCCCGTCCATACATATTATTTGATCCGCTCCTAGCGTGCCTTTTCCATCTAGTCTGCCCTTATGCCGCGATTTAGGAACACCAATCGGCTTAAGGTCAGGAATAAAGTCAATATAAAACTCAATGATCTCGTCATTTTCATGGCCCTTGGAGAGGCTTCCTTCTGGCCTAGCACGGTTATGAACATATTTTAGACTCCCATGAACCTCTCAAAGGGGAACATATTGTGTAGAAATACAGGACCCAAAACGTTAATCTCTTCGCATAGGTGAACTAGGACGTGCGTCATGATGTTGAAGACGGATGGTGGGAACACCAACTCGAAACTGACAAGACATTGCACCAAATCATTATCTAACCTTGGTATGATTTCTGGATCGATTACCTTCTGAGAGTTTGCATTGAGGGATGCACATAACTTCACAATGGCTAATCAAACGTTTTCCGGTAGAAGCCCCCTCAATGCAACCGGAAGCAGTTGCGTCATAATCACGTGGCAGTCATGAGACTTTAGGTTCTGGAACTTTTTCTCTGCCATATTTACTATTCCCTTTATATTCGATGAGAAGCCAGACGATACCTTCATACTGAGCAGGCATTCAAAGAAAATTTTCTTCTCTTCTTTGGTAAGACCGTAGCTGGCATGACCCTGATGTATGCCATCTTTTCCTTGCATACATTGCTGGTCCTCCCGTGCCTCCGGTGTATCTTTTGTCTTCCCATACACACCCAAGAAGCCAAGAAGGGTCACGCAAAGATTCTTCATTACGTGCATCACGTCGATTGCAGAGCGGACCTCTAGGTCTTTCCAATAGGGCAGGTCCCAAAATATAGATTTCTTCTTCCACATGGGTGTGCGTCCGTCAGCATCATTCAGAACAAGTTGTCCGCCAGGACCCTTTCCAAAGATTACCTGCAAATCTTTGACCATATCATGTACATCAGCACCAGTACGGTGGCGAGGCTTCGTCCGGTGATCTGCCTCACCTTTGAAATGTTTGCCTTTCTTTCTTACGGGATGCCTACTCGGAAGAAATCGACGATGTCCCAGGTACATATTCTTCCTATAATTATCCAAATATATACTATCGGTATCATCCAAACAGTGTGTGCATGCGCAGTATCCCTTGTTTGTCTGTCCTGAAAGGTTACTGAGAGCAGGCCAATCATTGATGGTCACGAACAGCAAATGCCTTTAGGTCAAATTCTTCCTAATCAAGCTCATCCCACGCACGTACACCTTTTCCATTCCACAGGTGTAAGAATTCTTCAACTAATGGCCTTAGGTACACATCAATGTCGTTCCCAGTTGCTTAGGGCCTTGGATGAGCACTGGCATCATAATGAACTTCCGCTTCATGCACAACCAAGGAGGAAGGTTGTACATACATAGAGTCACGGGCCAGGTGCTATGGTTGCTGCTCTGCTCCCCAAAAGGATTAATGCCATCTGCGCTTAGACCAAACCATATGTTCCTTGCGTCACCTGCAAACTCCTCCCTGTACTTTCTCAAGATTTCTCTCCACTGCGACCCGTCAGCAGGTACTCTCAACTTCCCGCCTTTCTTACGGTCTTCTCTGTGCCATCGCATCGCCTTGGCATGCCCTTTGTTTTGTAACAAACATTTCAACTGTGGTATTATAGGAGCATACCACATCGCCTTGGCAGGAATCTTCTTCCTGGGGCGCTCGCCCTCGACATCACCAGGGTATTGCAGCTGATCTTATTGTGCAATGCACCGCATACTGGGCATGTGTTCAAATCCTCGTACTCACCGCGGTAGAGGATGCAGTCATTAGGGCATGCATGTATCTTCTGCACCTCTAACCCTAGAGGGCAGACAAGCTTCTTTGCTTCATACGTACTCTCAGGCAACTCATTGTCCTTTGGAAGCATATTCTTTATCATTACTAGCAACTTTCCAAATCCCTTGTCAGATACACCATTCTCTGCATTCCATTGCAGCAATTCCAGTGTGGTGCCTAGCTTTTTCTTGTCAGCTTCGCCATTCGGGTACAACAATTTCTTGTGATCCTCTAACATGCGCTGCAACTTCTTCTTCTCCTTTTCACTTGCGCAGTTTCTCTTTGCATCGGCAATGGCCCGACCTAGATCATCAGCAGGCTCATCTGATGCCTCTTCTTCAGCTTCTTTCCGCATTGCCGGCTCATCTTCTTCCCGCATTGCTGGCTCAGCTTCTTCCCCCATTGTTGTACCATCATTTTCAGGGAACCCATCTCCAGGATAGCTGTCATCGTCCTCTTCTTCTTTTTCATTGTCTTCCATCATAACCCCTCTTTCTCTGTGCTTGGTCCAAACATTATAGTGGGGCATGAAACCGGACTCAAACAGGTGGACGTGAATGGTTTTTAACTTAGAGTAATTCTGCCCATTCTTACATCCAGCACATGGACAAGGCATAAAACCATCCGCCCGCTTGTTTGCCTCAGCCACAAGCAGAAAAGTATGCACGCCATCAACGAACTAGGGAGAGCATCGGTCATCGTACATCCATTGTCGGCTCATCTTCATTACACAACACCGAAAAGACCAAATCAATACAAGTTCATACATAAAGTTCATACAACACTTAAATGCAACATAAAAATAACTCTCTAGCTAAAGCATTTAAATGCAACAACAAATGCGATCAAGATCACAACTAAGGTAACAATTGATCCAACAGCATAATGATACCAAGCCTCACTATCAATGGCATATTTTCTAATCTTTCTAATCTTCAAGTGCATTTTCTCCATCTTGATCTTGTGATCATCGATGACATCAGCAACATGCAACTCTAATTCCATCTTCTCCCCCTCAATTCTTTTCAATTTTTCTTTCAAATACTCGTTTTCTCTTTCAACTAAATTTAACCTCTCGACAATAGGGTCGGTTAGAATTTTCAGTTCACATACCTCCTAGATAAAAATATCTATGTCAACTTGATGGGCATAATTTGTCATAAACACGAAATGCAACAAATAGTTATAAAAGATAATATACCACATCCGAGTCATATACCGGATGAGGGCCGACGGGGACGGATATCAAAACCATGGCACTATGTATAACAAACAATGTACGGGTAAGATAATTATACGAGTAACTATATATCTAAATCACACAAACATGATTTTTTTATATAAAAAAGATAAGAACAAGAGGCTCACCACAAGGTGGTGCACGCGACGGGACGGTGCGAGCGATCGACGGTGGTTAGGACGGAGACGAGAAGACACTAAGTAAACCACACCTACATATGCAAACTAAGAGTTATTTTGAGCTCAAATTGCATATAAATCAAATAAACTACCACATATAATTCCTCCCAAATTACTAAAACCAACAAATTAATCACTATACAAAACATTGCAAGAGCTAATCTAGCAATGAGAGATGAAAGGACAAAGTTCCTTACCTTTGTGATCACTTGAATGGATGGGGGCCTTCAAATCCTGACAAAATGTGGGCAAAATGTGTGATGAGCTCGAGGAAGAGGGGAAGAATAGAGAGAAGAGGGGGAAGGGGAAAAACAGAGCGAGCTCGATCGCGGGTGGACGAACGGTTTATATAGGATGACCTTTACTACTGGTTCGTGGCATGAACCGGTACTAAAGGTGCTGGAGGGGCCCCAGACTGACAACATCCTACCACCACTCTCTTTAGTACTGGTTCATGGAACGGACCGGTGCTAAAGGTTCGTCACGAACCGGTACTAATGAGAGCGGCCCGCCTAGCCGTTGGAACCGGCACTAATGGTCACATTAGTGCCGGCTCAAATACAAACCGGGACTAATGAGCTGAACATTAGGCCCTTTTCTACTAGTGGATTTGAACTGAGAACCATGCATATGGGTAATTATTTTGAATTCGTGCCATACTAGGTTTGGAAAAGTTGACATTGACTCGATTGTTGTGCTATTTTGTAGGCCATCTGTTTGAATCCATCCAAAGTTTTCTCACTACCATGGTGTTCATCATATACATATGAATTTGTATTAAAAAAGTAGCATGGATACCGTGAAATGCGAAATCCACGTTAGAATTGGAGATCACTATGTGACACGCACTCTAATTCAAATAACTCCTCATCAATTAATTTATAGTATCTTGTTTCAAATGACTAATTATTTGCAAGGAAAACATGGGCATGGTAATACATACAGATTTGTTTGCAAATGAAAGAAGATTCATTTGCATTCTCAAATGTAGGCACACCAAGCAGACCAGGGTCGTGTCGTGGTGGTCGTGTGTGTCGTACGGACGCTAGCACCCAACCACCCACCCACCCCCTCCCTCCCTCCCCCCCAAAAAAAGAACAACGAAAAAAATAAGTTTGTGCTTCCACGTTTCAGATTGAAATATCAGGCGGCCCCAATTCCAGCCCTGCAAAATCTCCCTTCTCCACCGTCCCCTTCCGCACCCAGATTGCTCAAATCCCTAATTCCCCGCCAACCCAAGCAAAGTTTGAATCGCCCCTCATCTCGTCTCTTTGCCGACCTATGTGCCGGACGACGACGACGACGGTCATGCTTCACCACCGCACTGGAGCTACCTCATCAACGCCCTCGTCCACCACACCAGGTGGTCCACCGACAACATCGACCGCTGCAAACCGACATGCCTCACAGACACAGGCTTCCACCGCATCAGGTGCGCTTCACCGACGTCGTCTCCCACCTCACCGAGCTACTTCACCGAGCACATGGTCGCACCTCCGCCCCCCGAGGCCGTTGGGGCTTCACCAACGGTCTCGTCCACCGCATCATAGTGCTCCACTGCCACTCAAGATCTGCATCCATGCGCGGCCAGCCAACGCCAGCGCATCACCCTCAACGGATTTGAAGTGACCTGCACTCTAGGTAGGCGATCATGCCCAAACACCAGCCCGAACTAGGTATCGACATATCACTCCCTTATGCACTATTTTGATGATGTTTGGATATCCTTTCACTGCTCTCTTAGCTTACACGCCTATGCAACTCTGAATTTAACTTTTATTTCTTCTGGAGATATCATCTGAAACAAGGAAAACCATTTTTTAGCGAAGCATGACGGCGCTACGGGATCTGGTACACATCATGCACACCCGTATAACCTTGTAAGTATCTGTCCTCCGGTACAACAGCAAGGTCGATCCCTCTTATTTGATCAACCATTCGCCGTGTCAAAAATGTAGAGGCGGATGCAAGGAGCACAAGGCCTGCACATCCAAGGAAGTGGTAACATGGACTTGTACATGGAACATCCCAAGCGCAAGCAGAGCTACAGTGAGCCTGTACAACAAGCTAGCGTAAGTCCATGCGTTTCATTTAATTCGTACTGGCCTGCGTGTATGATTTGTGTGCAGTGGCGGATCCACGAATTCAAGTTACCAGGGGCAAAAATTTAACTTAAAAAATACGAAGGCACATGCACTGCGGAAATCAACATAACTTGAGAAATTTGAAGCTACATGCACTTTGAAAACCAGCTAATGATCCAAAAGTAGTTCAGGTTATAAAACACTAAATGATGTAAGCACCAAAAAACACAAAATGCAAAATGGTGTACAAGGACTACTAACAGGGTATGTACCTGCTTGAATTATTCGTTCTCTGGCTGAAAATATCGAAGTGTGATTGCACCTATAACCAGTGCACAAACTGCATATCAATATATCTATCCTCACTGGTACGCGTCGGTGCTATACAAATGGTTTTTAACCCCTTTTCACGACGGCATTTGGAACCATCGCCTAGTGAGTGACGGCGATACGGGGGTCCTTCCCACACGACCCAGAAACCGTTAGGGATAGGGAGCCAAGATGCATATACAATACTCCTACTCGTTTGTGCTCGCATTGCCATCACAGTCGGTATTCTATGGTGCTACATTTATGATGTGCGGCCCATCACAAACCGTTCACTATTAAAGAACGTGTATGATAAGCATACGATCACACACATTCGCTTTTCCCAAACCGTATGCGATAACTAATTAAGAAGATTAGCTAATCGTCGTACGGGTGTCGGACAGGATTACGAAACATCGGACCATCGTAACATCATCATACACGACAACTATCACACGCACTATTTTGTGGTGCAACGTTTACGATGCATACTTCATCAAAAACAATTCATGGTTGCGAATCGTGTACGATAAGGCAACTAACACAAACATTTAGTTTTCCCGAACCGTTTGTGATATTGTCTGACATCGCACATGCTTTGCAAATATCAATTGTGTGCATGCTTGCACATGTTTCCTCTCTATGAACCATCTCGGATTATGGTGTATATCGCAAACGTTTGTGTTTTACCAACCATGTGTGCCGGAACGACCTAGAGAGCGTAATTTCACCGTAATTTAATTGCTGCTATTTCAAATTGTACTGGATTTGAATTTGAATTTGAATGTATGCTATATCTTTATTCATATCCATCATGTTCAAACAACCAATGCATTATTCGATTCATATGTACATATGTTCAAGAATTACATAAGAACCAAATAAAGAATGATGAACCATAGTTGTATACTTTTACTATTAAAGACAGGAAATAAAGAGGCGAAATACAGTCTGGTTGCTGAACAAGGTGAAGCACGATGCCCATATTGTGTCTTCCTCCATGCAGAAGGCACGCACGACTCTAGTCAAACCCCTTGTGATGGCCGACTGCCCAGCCTTCACGGGCATCATGAAAACATCTAAATAATCATCCTGTTCTGGTAGAAATACTTTAACCTTTGCCTGCCCACCAATCATGTAGTTTCAGAGGTAATCTTGAGTAAACTGCTTTGGCAACCACTACAAAGGAAAAATATTCAGACATTGTTATCTAACACAACTCATTATGGGTAGTAAAAAGAAGGCTGCAGAGTTCTTACCTACCATCCTGCAGTTCGTTGTTGTCTTGGATAAAGTGTAAACAAATAGTTTAATTGCCATCTTTGGACCAATTTTACTAACAATCTTTATCAGCTTCCTCACTTGATGCTGGTTCATCGATATCTCATTGCCCCATTGATACGTCTCCAACGTATCTATAATTTTTGATTGCTCCATGCTACTTTATCTATTGTTTTGGACTATAATGGGCTTTATTTTCCACTTTTATATTATTTTTGGGACTAACCTATTAACCGGAGGCCCATCACAGAATTGTTGTTTTTTGCCTTTTTCAGTATTTCGAAGAAACAGAATATCAAACGGAGTCCAAACGGAATGAAACCTTCGGGAACGTGATCTTCTCACCGAACGTGATCCAGGAGACTTGGACCCTACTCCAAGAAGCGCAAGAGGCGGTCACGAGGGTGGAGGGCGCCCCCTAGGCACGCCCCTACCTCGTGGGCCCCCTGACGCTCCCCCGACGTACTACTTCCTCCTATATATACCTACATACCCCCAATAGACCAGAGACGGAGCCAAAAACCTAATTCCACCGCCGTACCTTCCTATATCCACGAGATCCCATCTTGGGGCCTGTTCCGGAGCTCCGGCGGAGAGGGCATCTACCACGGAGGGCTTCTACATCAACACCATAGCCCCTCCGATGAAGTGTGAGTAGTTTACTTCAGACCTTCGGGTCCATAGCTAGTAGCTAGATGGCTTCTTCTCTCTTTTTGGATCTCAATACAATGTTCTCCCCCTCTCTCGTGGAGATCTATTCGATGTAATCTTCTTTTTGCAGTGTGTTTGTTGAGACCGATGAATTGTGGGTTTATGATCCAGCTTATCTATGAATAATATTTGAATCTTCTCTGAATTCTTTTATGTATGATTGAGTTATCTTTGCAAGTCTCTTCGAATTATCTGTTTGGTTTGGCCAACTAGATTGGTAGTTCTTGCAATGGGAGAAGTGCATGGCTTTGGGTTCAATCTTGCGGTGTCCTTACCCAGTGACAGAAAGGGTTGCAAGGCACGTATTGTATTGTTGCCATCGAGGATAACAAGATGGGGTATTTATCATATTGCATGAATTTATTCCTCTACATCATGTCATCTTGCTTAAGGCGTTACTCTATTTTTAACTTAATACTCTAGATGCATGCTGGATAGCGGTCGATGAGTGGAGTAATAGTAGTAGATGCAGAATCATTTCGGTCTACTTGTCTCAGACGTGATGCCTATATACATGATCATACCTAGATAACCTCATAACTATGCTCAATTCTGTCAATTGCTCAACAGTAATTTGTTCACCCACCGTAGAATACTTATGCTCTTGAGAGAAGCCACTAGTGAAACCTATGGCCCCCGGGTCTATTCTCATCATATTAATCTCCATCACTTTATTTACTTGCTTTGCCTTTACTTTCTACTTTGCATCTTTATACCAAAAATACCAAAAATATTATCTCTATCAGATCTCACTCTCGTAAGTGACCGCTAAGGGATTGACAACCCCTAATCGCGTTGGTTGCGAGTAGCTATCGTTTTGTGCAGGTACGAGGGAGTTGCGCATGACCTCCTACTGGATTGATACCTTGGTTCTCAAAAAACTGAGGGAAATACTTACGCTACTGTGCTGCATCATCCTCTCCTCTTCGGGGAAAACCAAAGCAAGCTCGAGACGTAGCAAGAAGGATTTCTGGCGCCGTTGACGGGGAGGCTTACGCAAAAGTCAACATACCAAGTACCCATCACAATCCCTATCTCTTGCATTACATTATTTGCCATTTGCCTCTCGTTTTCCTCTCCCCCACTTCACCCTTGCCATTTTATTCGCCCTCTCTTTCCCAATCTCCTGCTCTCTTTCCCGTTTGCCTTTTTCCAGTTGCATCTGCTTGCTCGTGTGTTAGTTTGCCTATTTGTTGCGATGGCTCTACCTAGATTTGGTAACCTTCACCTTAAAAGGCTAGAGGAGATCGAAAGCAATGTTAGAAAGTTTATGGTTTTGCAATTTGAGCACAATAATTTCTTCAGAAATGAACTTCAGGAACAAAAAAGTTTTATGAGCTTTATGAATAAAGAACTCGATGATATGTCTAAAGAATTTGATGGTATAAGGGCCCAAATTTCTCGTCTTGAAAAGATGACCGCTGAAATTTCGGATACGCAAGCTACCTTAGTCAATAAGATGGCCGCTAAACCGAATTCCTATGGAAATCAAGATGAAGATCTAAAATTTATTGATGTGTCCTCTATCAAATCTTTGTTTTGCAATATGAATCTTGATGAAACTGAATATGATCTTCCTTTACCTAGAAGGCGTTCTAAGAATTCTGAGTTTTTGGATCTTGATGATGAAATTGATAAAAGTGGGATTGAAAGAAATACAAATCAAGATATTGCTAAACCCACTATTTTGGATCTCAAGGAATTTAATTATGAAAATTGCTCTTTGATTGATTGTATTTCCTTGTTGCAATCCGTGCTAAATTCTCCTCATGCTTATAGTCAAAATAAGACTTTTACCGAACACATTGTTGATGCCTTAATGCAATCTTATGAAGAAAAGCTTGAGTTGAATGTTTTTATCCCTAGAAAACTCTATGATGAATGGGAACCTACCATTAAAATAAAATAAAAAATTATGAGTTTCATGCTTTGTGTGATTTGGGTGCTAGTGTCTCTACTATTCCCAAAACTTTATGCGATTTGCTAGATTTCCGTGATTTTGATGATTGCTCTCTAAACTTGCATCTTGTGAATTCCACTATTAAAAAACCTATGGAAAGAATTAATGATGTGCTCATTGTTGCAAATAGGAATTATGTGCCCGTAGATTTTGTCGTTCTTGATATAGATTGCAATCCTTCATGTCCTATTATTCTTGGTAGACCTTTCCTTAGAAAGATTGGTGCAATTATTGATATGAAGGAAGGGAATATTAGATTCCAATTTCCCTTAAAGAAGGGTATGGAACACTTCCCTAGAAATAAAACAAAATTACCATATGAATCTATTATGAGATCCACTTATGGATTGCCTACCAAAGATGGCAATACCTAAATCTATCCTTGCTTTTATGCCTAGCTAAGGGCGTTAAACGATAGCGCTTGTTGGGAGGCAACCCAATTTTATTTTGTGTTTTTTGTTTTTGCTTCTGTTTAGGAATAAATAATCTATCTAGCCTCTGTTTAGATGTGGTTTTATGTTTTAATTAGTGTTTGTGCCAAGTAGGACCTATAGGATAACCTACGATGATAGTTGATTTGATTCTGCTGAAAAACAGAAACTTTGCGCGCACGAATTTAGTTATGATAAATCACAGGAACGTGCTTTTGTGTTAATTCTTTTTGCTTATGATCAATAAACAAATTGTCCAGGACTTCCTATTTTTGTAGAAGTTTTAGAGTTCCAGAAGTTTGCGTTAGTTACAGATTGCTACAGACTGTTCTGTTTTTGACAGATTCTGTTTTTCGTGTGTTGTTTGCTTATTTTGATGAATCTATGGCTAGTAAAATAGTTTATGATCCATAGAGAAGTTGGAATACAGTAGGTTTAACACCATTATAAATAAAGAATGAGTTCATTACAGTACCTTGAAGTAGTCTTTTATTTTCTTTCTCTAACGGAGCTCATGAGATTTCTGTTGAGTTTTGTGTTGTGAAGTTTTCAAGTTTTGGGTGAATTCTTTTGATGGATTATGGAACAAGGAATGGCAAGATCCTAAGCTTGGGGATGCCCATGGCACCCCCAAGATAATCCAAGGACACCAAAAAGTCAAAGCTTGGGGATGCCCCAGAAGGCATCCCCTCTTTCGTCCGCTTCCATCGGTAATTTACTTGGAGCTATATTTTTATTCACCAACATGATATGTGTTTTGCTTGGAGCGTCTTGTATTATTTGTGTCTTTGCTTTTTAGTTTACCACAATCATCCTTGCTGTACAAACCTTTTGAGAGAGCCATACATGAATCGAAATTTGTTAGAATACTCTATGTGCTTCACTTATATCTTTTGAGCTTGATAGTTTTGCTCATAGTGCTTCACTTATATCCTTTTGAGCGTGATAATTTTTGCTCTGCTTCACTTAGATCTTTTAGAGCACGGTGGTGGATTTGTTTTAAAGAAACTTGATCTCTCATGCTTCACTTAGATTATTTTGAGAGTCGTTAATAGCATGGTGATTTGCTTAATGTTAATATACTTGGTATTCAAGATATGTGAAACTTTCTTTTGAGTGCGTTTAATACTAAGATAAGTTTGATGCTTGATAATTTTTTTGAGATATGGAGGCGATAATATCAAAGTCGTGCTAGTTGAATAGTTGTGAATTTGAGAAATGCTTGTGTTGAAGTTAGCAAATCCCGTAGCATGCACGTTGGTTAAAGTTGTGAAACAAATTTGAAACATGAAGTGTACCTGGCTTGTGCATCCTTATGAGTGGCGGTCGGGGACGAGCGATGGTCTTTTCCTACCAATCTATCCCCCTAGGAGCATGCGCGTAGTACTTGATTTTTGATGGCTTCTAAATATTTGCAATAAGTATATGAGTTCTTTTGACTAATGTTGAGTCCATGGATCATACGCACTTTTACCTTTCCGCCTTTGCTAGCCTCTTCGGTACCGTGCATTGCCCTTTCTCACTTTGAGAGTTGGCGCAAACTTCTCCGGTGCATCCAAACCCCGTGATATGATACGCTCTATCACACATAAACCTCCTTTTATCTTCCTCAAAACAGCCACCATACCTACCTATCATGGCATTTCCATAGCCATTCCGAGATATATTGCCATGCAACTTCCACCATCATCATCTTGACATGCATTACTTTTGTCATATTGCCATTGCATGATCTTGTAGTTGACATCGTATTTGTGGCAAAGCCACCATGCATTATTTTCCATACATGTCACTCTTGATTCATTGCACCATCCCGGTACACCGCCAGAGGCATTTATATAGAGTCATATCTTATTCTAGTATCGAGTTGTAATTCTTATGTTGTAATCAATAGAAGTGTGATGATCATCATTATTAGAGCATTGCCCAAAAAAAAGAGAAAGGCCAAAAAGAAAAAAATAAAGGCCCAAAAAAATATATAAAAAGGGCAATGCTACTATCTCTTTTTCCACACGTGTGCTTCAAAGTAGCACCTTGTTCTTCATGTAGTGAGTCTCATATATTGTGCTTCAAAGTAGCACCTTGTTCTTCATGTAGTGAGTCTCATATATTGTGCTTCAAAGTAGCACCATGTTTTTCATATAGTGAGTCTCATAAGTTGTCTTGTTCATACTAGTGGGAATTTTTCATTATAGAACTTGGCTTGTATAATCCTACGATGGGCTTCCTCAAAATGCCCTAGGTCTTCATGAGCAAGCAAGTTGGATGCACACCCACTAGTTTTTTGTTGTTGAGCATTCATAGCTCTAGTGCATCCGTTGCATGGCAATCCCTACTTGCATTAACATCAATCGATGGGCATCTCCATAGCTCATTGATTAGCCTCGTTGATGTGAGACTTTCTCCTTTTTTTGTCTTCTCCACACAATCCCCATCATCATACTCTATTCCACCCATAGTGTTATATCCATGGCTCACGCTCATGTATTGCGTGAAGGTTGAAAAAGTTTGAGATTATTTAAGTATGAAACAATTGATTGGCTTGTCATCGGGGGTATAGAAGTTGGGAACATCTTTGTGTGACGAAAATAAAGCATAGCCTAACTATATGATTTTGTAGGGATGAACTTTCTTTTGCCATGCTATTTTGAGAAGACATGATTACTTTGATTAGTATGCTTGAAGTATTATTATTTCTATGTCAATATGAACTTTTGTCTTGAATCTTTCGGATCTGAATATTCATACCATGATTAAGAAGATTTACATTGAAATTATGCCAAAGTATCACTCCGCATCAAAAATTCTCTTTTTATCATTTACCTACTCGAGGACGAGCAGGAATTAAGCTTGGGGATGCCTGATACGTCTCCAACGTATCTATAATTTTTGATTGCTCCATGCTACTTTATCTATTTTTTTGGACTATAATGGGCTTTATTTTCCACTTTTATATTATTTTTGGGACTAACCTATTAACTGGAGGCCCAACCCAGAATTGCTGTTTTTTTGCCTTTTTCAGTATTTCGAAGAAACAGAATATCAAACGGAGTCCAAACGGAATGAAACCTTCGGGAACGTGATCTTCTCACCGAACGTGATCCAGGAGACTTGGACCCTACTCCAAGAAGCGCCAGAGGCGGTCACGTGGGTGGAGGGCACCCCCGCTGGGCGCCCCCCTACCTCGTGGGCCCCCTGACGCTCCACCGACGTACTCCTTCCTCCTATATATACCTACGTACCCCCAATAGACCAGAGATGGAGCCAAAAACCTAATCCCACCATCGTACCTTCCTGTATCCATGAGATCCCATCTTGGGGCCTGTTCCGAAGCTCCGCCGGAGAGGGCATCTACCACGGAGGGCTTCTACATCAACACCATAGCCCCTCCGATGAAGTGTGAGTAGTTTACTTCAGACCTTCGGGTCCATAGCTAGTAGCTAGATGGCTTCTTCTCTCTTTTTGGATCTTAATACAATGTTCTCCCCCTCTCTCGTGGAGATCTATTCGATGTAATCTTCTTTTTGCGGTGTGTTTGTTGAGACCGATGAATTGTGGGTTTATGATCCAGCTTATCTATGAATAATATTTGAATCTTCTCTGAATTCTTTTATGTATGATTGAGTTATCTTTGCAAGTCTCTTCGAATTATCCCTTTGGTTTGGCCAACTAGATTGGTAGTTCTTGCAATGGGAGAAGTGCATGGCTTTGGGTTCAATCTTGCGGTGTCCTTACCCAGTGACAGAAAGGGTTGCAAGGCACGTATTGTATTGTTGCCATCGAGGATAACAAGATGGGGTATTTATCATATTGCATGAATTTATTCCTCTACATCATGTCATCTTGCTTAAGGTGTTACTCTGTTTTTAACTTAATACTCTAGATGCATGCTGGATAGCGGTCGATGAGTGGAGTAATAGTAGTAGATGCAGAATCGTTTTGGTCTACTTGTCTCGGACGTGATGCCTATATACATGATCATACCTAGATAACCTCATAACTATGCTCAATTCTGTCAATTGCTCAACAGTAATTTGTTCACCCACCGTAGAATACTTATGCTCTTGAGAGAAGCCACTAGTGAAACCTATGGCCCCCGGGTCTATTCTCATCATATTAATCTCCATCACTTTATTTACTTGCTTTGCCTTTACTTTCTACTTTGCACCTTTATACCAAAAATACCAAAAATATTATCTCTATCAGATCTCACTCTCGTAAGTGACCGTGAAGGGATTGACAACCCCTAATCGCGTTGGTTGCGAGTAGCTATCGTTTTGTGCAGGTATGAGGGACTTGCGCATAACCTCCTACTGGATTGATACATTGGTTCTCAAAAAACTGAGGGAAATACTTACGCTACTGTGCTGCATCATCCTCTCCTCTTCGGGGAAAACCAACGCAAGCTCGAGACGTAGCACCCATACATTGAAAGGGTTGAAGCACGGATCTTTACCAATGACATATGTACCTAAAAGCACCAAGTTAATATTAGAAGCTAAACAACAATTGCACAATGATGTAGTACAACACTCTTTTATAATATCTTATGACATCCAATATACTTACATATTAGATGAATTAACATCTATATTATGGGCCGGAAGGAGTTCATTGCATTCTTACAAATTATCGGCTGATCAACTACTGTTGTCTCCATGGGTTACAGTTAGTTTGAGCTAGTTCGGGCTCAAATAGCCCTAAAGTATATCTAAACATGAGATCTAGTTTGAGCTAGTTGCATCTATAACCCACCCAAAAACTATCCAACCCAAGAGGTGCTAATTGGAGCTAGTTCTCCTAGTGCATTAATTGTCAATCTAACCCTGCCATCCAAACAACTCTTTGGATGGAGTTAGTTCAGGGTTAATCATGAGCTAGAAACTAACTCTATCCTCTAGCTAAGTTGGGTATCCAAATAGGGCTGTGTTGTTGTTGTTGCTGCTGCTGCTCTTCTACGTATATCTAGACATCATCAGAACTTTAATGTAACACTCTTCCTTGTTGCTATGTAGCCTAGGATTGCATATTTAGACATTAAGTACAGTGCATGTTGCTATGTAGCCTCAGGTATATTACATATGGCCCTAGTTAACCTAACGATAAATGGGTTGCAGATATATTCAGTTAAAAGTCCGATTCACCGATTAGTCCCTTATCAGCCCCCAGCCTATATGGTACCAGCTACTGATATCCTGAATAGTGAGCATATATAAGCCATGGGATGAAACTAACCTCGATGGAAATTAGTAGTTGTTCCCAAAATTGTCCTGTGTAGGTACATCAAGAAGCATGTTAAGCACAACAGGCTAAATATCAACCAAAATTATCCATGGCAGACAAAATAATCTCCAAAAGATAGCTTCAATGTGCAGGTTTAAGCACGCTAGTAAAGCAAAACAAGTCGAAAGGTGTGTTAATTGCAACATGCCTAACATTTAACAACAAGCAAACATAGTCATTCAAACTGGTATTGTGCCGGTCTAAGTACACTGGTTATTGTTAAATAAAAATGGAAAGGCGTGTTAACTACAAGATGCAGCAACCAAATGTAGTCATTCATAGTGGTATTGTTGAAACTGGTACTGATGAAATTGAACTGCATAGTTTATACTTGCACATATAGAACATCACGTTGTGAATAACTGGAATAAACAAGGCATACTACGAACAACCAAAGATAGCATTTGAAACTGGACATATGCTAACTACAAACAATCAAAAAACTTTAAAAGAGGCATATGCTAGCTATAATAGGCTTAACAGCAAGCAAATATATGCATTCCTATCGGCATGCTTAAAACTGGATTGATGAAATGTACTGCACAGTAAATAATTGCACGTATAGAGCATCACATTGTGAACAACTGAAATAAACAAGGCATACTGCAAACAACCAGATATAGCAATTAAAACTGGACATATTCTCACTACACTACAAAAGGGACTCAACAAAACAAATCATGGGTTTCCCTTGTGAAGAGGCACATCAAAACAAATCATGGCTTTTCTCACTTGTCACAGATGGGTTCGTTCTCGTGGGAAGAGCATAGACCCTGGATGCGCTCCATGTTGTCGCAGATGGGCCCCTTCCCCTTGGAAGAGCCTAGTTGTAGGGTGCCCTCCCTAATGTCGCACACAGGAGCTTTCCCCTCGGAAGAGCAGATGGGCTCTTTGCCCTTGGAAGAGCCAGAGAGGGTGCCCTCCTCCTCATGGTCGCCGTCGATGAGGTCTGACTTGGAAGCTGTGGATCCCAAGCCAGCGTCGCAGAATGTGTCCTTCAGGAATGACAAAAGGGGCTCGATGGTGATGTAGGATGGAAAATTGTTGACAGCGAGCCAGAGGAGATCAGCAGCGGGGCCATGGATGAGATTGATGGCGGTTGAACCCGAGGGGTTGGGGGTGGGCCACTTAACCTGTGACATAGCCCGCCTCAGGCTGTCGCTGTCAATGACCTCGGTATTGTAGCCGACGGCCAAGAATGCCTACATACTCTAGCCCATTGCTTGAGTGCCTGCCGCCAGTAATGGTCGTCAACTTCCTCGGCGACGTCGGGCGAAGAGGCCGCGATACACCTCTTTTGGTCCAGTCGCTCCTCGAGCTCCATGGGAAGCATAGCCAAGCTTAGGCTGCGATGCTCCAAAGTGCGGGATGGGGATGGGGATTTGTGGGAAAGGGGGCGTTTGGTAGGCGTCATCTAAGAAACTCAGGGCGGCATGGGTATGGAGATCGGTGGGTAAGCTGCCTGGGCAAACCGGCAGATGTTGACAATGAAGGCCTTGCGGCGGCGGCGGGGGGACCTTGCTAGGGTTTCGAGCAAGGGAGGGGGTGTGCGTGTGTGTGCACGCCCGAGAAGGTTTTGGTGTGTGTGTGTGTGTGGAGGGGGGCGGGGGTGTGTTCGAGGAAATGACGCGGGTACTGAAAATTTTACTATGCGGGAGTCAAATGCGGGAGTGAAATGCCGGGGCTATTGAAATTTTTTATGATGGTGCATCACACACGGTCCGGAGATAACAACCGTGTGTTATGAAACAGAAAAACCCTTGAGGCGGGCAGATATTTTCGAGGGATGCAAGCGGGATTGGGAACAAGAAACATCACACACGGTCGACACAGAATAACCGTGTGTTATCAAACAGAAAAAAGGTCCAGGCGGGTAGATATTTTTCAAAGGGGAAGCCTCATTGAGCCCAATGCACACTGTTAGTTTGAGTGAACCGTGTCTGTTGCGTCATCCGACTTCTCTAATGTTCATAAATTTGGCAAAAAATGATGCGAGAGAGGGTCAGAACACGAACACACTTGCATGTGGACCAAATTTATGTATGAAAAGGGTGGTTTGATTTTCAAATACCAAATGCAACTTTGATGTGGCACCTATCTTGCAAAGTGCACGGTATTGCTTTCCCCCACCACCCCTCGTGTCGGCACGAAGGGAATCCTAAGCTATGAATGCATCCTCCCTCCCCCCAATCGAGGTTCACCTAGCAAAGTGTGAAGTAGCTAGCAGCCCCCCCTCGTGTCGGCACGAAGGGAATCCTAAGCTATGAATGCATACCCCCTCCCCCCAACCGAGGTTCACCTAGCAAAGTGTGAAATAGCTAGCAGCCCCCTCCCTCATGTCGGCACGAAGGGAATCCTAAGCTATGAATGCATGCCCCCCCAACCGAGGTTCACCTAGCAAAGTGTGAAGTAGCTAGCAGCCCCCTCGTGTCGGTAAGAAGGGAATCCTAAGCCGTGAATGCATGCCCCCCAACCGAGATTCGCCAAGCAAAGTGCAAAGTAGTAGCGCCCCCCCACACACACTTTCAGTCGGCGGGCCAGAGAGGCATATCTCACCAAGATGGATCGTAAACGGACCAAGAATAATCGACCTTGGTCGTACAACTTCTCTTGTTGTTGGTCAAAGTGATGGCCGTCCATGCGACCCCGGCGATTGGCTAGCTCGCCAATAATCACGCAAGTAGCTAGTCCCCGAAGACAACCACTCCATGCGTGTGGCCCAAACATATGTATGGAGAGGTGTGTTTTTGAGTACACAATGGAACAACTTTATGTGGCACCGTGATTTCGAACTAGAAATCCCCACACTGAGTGAGGGTTTGGTTGACGATGCATATGTATGTTACACCACACTTCAAGCCAACGACGGGGATTCATGCATGCATGCGTGCATAGTATATGCGCTCAAACTTAATTAGGTCTGAATCTCACCATGACCTATACTACGATAACACTAACCAATTGAAGAATCTGCCATGGTAACCTATCTTGTTGTTGGTCAAGGTGATCATGAATGTCCGTGCGGGCCCACGAATATATAGGCTTGTCGTCGATAACCACGTGAGGGAGTGTAACGTTCGAAGGCAACCAATACATGCATATGTATGGAGGTGGTGCGTGCATTCATGTTTGAATACCATTTCACAACATTGATGTGGCGCATGCGTCGAAAATCATACACTCCCCACACAGAGCGAGATCGGTTCATGACATGTTGCTGTACTAGCCACTTCGACTCAATGGGAGGGATACATGCGTACACATGCATGTGTGTGTGCTCAAACTATATCATGCATGTCATCCCAGAGCATGACCTATATATATACCGTATTACCAGCAAAGAAACAATCCCCTCCTAAGTCAAATTAACCTCTCTCGTTGTCAGGAAAAAAGTAGTGATGGACCAAGCAGGCCCACAGATGGAAAGCATCGACATCGCTGATAACCACTTAAGTGGGTGCGAGAGCACAACCACCATTGCTTTGTATGTGGGCCAAACATATATATGTTGAATACCCAAAATGCACAACTTTGATGTGCCACATGCCTCAAAAATCATAAACCATGAACCCACACAGAGCGAGGTTCATGAAGCGTACTACATATGATGGTCCCCTTCCCCCCTCTTCAACGCATACTATATGCTCCTACCGTAATATGTACAACCCAAAAGAATCCTCATCGATGGTGAAATTAATTAACCTCTCCCGATGTAGGTCAAAGTGATGCATGCATGCATCGACGATGGCCTCGTGGGCCCACAGATGGAAGCGTCACACGTGAGTGTCCTAGCTAGGATAACCACCGCGTGCATGCATGTGGCCCAAAGAGGTGTTGTGTGATGTTTGAATAGCCAATTTCACAATTTTGATGTGGCACATGCCTCGGAAACCGAAAAGTCCCGACACTAAGTGAGGTGTACTTGTTCACGAATGCGTACGTATTGGATATGTGCTAGTCCCCTCCCACCTCTTCGACGTGTACTATATACCACCATAACACAAACAAAAAAGATTCTACCTTGCTGGTCAAATTAACCTCACTGTCGGCTGTTCGTCAAAGTGATGGACAACGACCTCGCGGGCCCATAGAAAGCGTCACACGCGAGTATCGAGTGTCGTGTAGGACAACCATCGACTGCATGTGGCCAAAACATGTATGTATGAAAGGGTTGTGTAATGTTTTGAATAACGAATTCACGACTCTGATGTGGCACCGGCCCGCCTAACAAAACCGCCAACCCCACATGGTGGCTCACAACTCGTAGTGTACTGCGAGCCACCCGCCACCCCCAGACGCACACACCCACACACACACACCGCAAATCCACCAGAACTGCGATGCATGTTAAATTGATTATCCCACAGTGAACATATGTTAAAAAAGGAGGGACGTTTTCATTTCGAAAAAATAGAGATCATTAAGACGTTTTAGTACATTAATTGATTGATTTTCTACGGGTATAATGTGCAAAAATTAAATTTGAGCTACATGCACACGTGACAATGCACCTAAATGGAATGCAAAAACACATGTGTCTCACTAGGTGCATGTTTACTCCCCGTGCAACAATTTTCAAACATTGAGAATCTTGATTTTTAAATTCTAGTACATCCAAAACTTATTTGATGTTCATGAAACTTATCGTGTTGCATATGGACACCAATACAAAGTGGCATTGTATTTGTTTTTGTCAAATTTGAGACCAGTTTTGATGTAATCTTTATCTAATTACAAACGGGAGATTATTAATAATTGGGAACCAATATCCCTAACAGATTATTTATTTGAACCGTGAGCGTTAGACCAACAATGGATACCTGCCATGCTTCAGTTAAGCAATAAAGCAGCAGCATTAATCATCCAAATAGAAAAACAATATACGTGCCACTGCACGACCCGTGTGCCGCGAGCAGGCGTGAGTTGACAGGACGCATGCGAGCAGTCCGCAGTGCAGGCAGACTGGGATGCGTGCGTGCAGGTGTGTGAATTGATGGAGGCGTGCTCACTGCGCAGTGTTATCAGGAGGCGTGCGAGTAGCTGTGTGAAACTTTGGTAGGCATGCCAGCAGTCCTGTGCGTATTATCACCGGCAGGCGAGCCATCGGTTTGACCACCGCCCGCCTCTCTCCCACAACTCCCACTACTCCATATTAATGGTGCGCCCGAGCGGCCGCACCCCCCATCCTCGCCACACACACAATCCTCTCTCTCCGCTTGCATCCTCGACGCCGCTCTCAGTCCTCAAAGCCGTGAGTTTATGAGGATGCCACCGAAGCGGCCCATTGGAGGGAGTGGCAACGCCGGGGCTGCTAAAGCACCGGAACACGGCGTGTAGATGGAGACAGAGGTTGCCGTCACCGCCTGCGAGTTATTGCTGTACCCTGACATCGTCGACGGCGTCAAGCTTCCACAGCCGGAGGCGGAGTTCCACACCAAGTCTGGTGACGACCCCGGCGACGACTCCGACGACCACTCCGGCGACAACTCCGATGACCACTACGGTGACGACTCCGACTCCGACGGACAGCTGGTTAGTCATCTATACCCATTTATGTGTCAGATAGATCATAGGGTTTCTCTGGTTACTCCTGCCTCTCCTTTCTGGAATAGAAATACTATGGTTATGTTCTCCCAATCCATGAAACCAGAGTAGGTTTCGTTAGATCCGTGTAGTGTATTGATTGTTTGAATTGTACAAGTGATTAGTGATTAGTTGTTTCATCAGTGACAATGGTTTCTGCTAGTAATCCGGCTAGGGTTAGTGTCCGTGCTAATAATTCCTAGCCAGGACTTGACAATTGATTTTGAATGATCTACATATGTTTGTGCCATTTTTTTTCAAGATTGGTCTGTACATAGATGTTTGTGCTTAAAAATTGAACCATAATCTTTGGATATGTATAAATAAATAGCCATAAATTCCTAATCCTACTTCACGGCATGTAATCATTGATTTGATGCCAAATTTGTTTTACTATTTGTATAGGTGCTGTCTGACGATGTGGACAGCGAGGATGAAGATGGACAGAGGAGGTACAAGAGGCAAATCATGAGGGAGCTTTATGTGGGAATGCATAACAGGCGTATTAGGACCTGGAACGGTGGCTATCGATGCCCATTTTGCAACCACAAGCTTCATGACGCGTATCTATGTGTTCTGGAGCATGTAAGAGGATGGGTTGTTGGCTCCTTCAAGCAGAACTATTCTCGCACGGTGGCGCACGGTGCGTACGCCGAGTACATGGAGAAGCTTCAGGATCATGCCAGCATGTGAGATGAGATGTGGGATCGAACTATGTAAGCTTGAGTATGCTTAATGACGGTTGAACTCTGTACTTATGGTTGAACTATGCTTGTGTACGTGTACGCTTATTTTCTATGTCTGAGTATGTTTAATCTATGTTTACTTATGTCTAACTGTGGGATATGGATGCAATCAGTTCGGTTGGTGGAATCTACCTCCGTCTTGGTTTATTGGTCCCCTTTGTAATTTTTGTTAAATTTTTACCAAAGGTTTAACTAACAAAATGTTAGTGCAAGTCAGCAAAAATTATATCATTGGATGGGTATTTGAGCATAATGTTCAATGATATAATTTTTGGTGACATGCATAAATATTTCTTAGTTAAATATCTGGTCAAAATTTGGTAAAAGTTACAAAGGGGACTAATAAACCAGGACGGAGGTAGTACATCAATCACACACAGTTCCCAAAATTGGAACCATGTGCAATGACTTTCATTTTGCATGTTGCGTCAATCACACACGGTTGGCTCTAGCAAACCGTCGCCTCCAAAATTCTTGACAGAACACCCTCACCACCCAATTCAACAAAGAAAAAAGAAAACCCTCACCATCCCCACGTCACAAAAACCCTCACCCCGCCCACCACCCCCTCCAGTCTCCAGTCACACCTGCACAAGCTCCTCCGCGTCTATGCATGGCACCGCCTATCGTGGCGGTAACCACTTACCTTGACGCCTGCCGCCGCTGCCAGGCTGCCGGCAAAGCCCACCGCATTTCGCCACTTTTGCTTGCCACCGCCTATCGCCATCGACTTTCTCGATGTTGCTCGCAGTCGACCCAGCTCCGCTCGGTTGGGGAATCTGCCGTACTGAGGGTTCTTTCTCATGGACAACAAGGTAACTAATTTAATGAGATATTATCTCATCTCTTATCCCAGTTCATCTGCCTCCTTTAATCACCCAGCTGAAATCGCCGTGAATTTAGTTTTATTCAAGCTGATTTGAGGGTTTTCTTCCGTTCATAGAGTGTACAGTGCGCGGACACATCAGGACCTTGCGACCTCCGCTAGACATTCCATCTCACCGTACCAGATGAGTTGAGGATGTGCGTGGTATGTTCAATCTCACCCTAAATCGGCTGGCATGGCCTACTTTCCAGAACATATTCTAAATATTACTACACTTGGATAAAAGGTGCCACATGCAGCATATACGTTAAAGGGGATTTCCCCCCTCTTCTTTCTATATTAGGCAAATTAATGATATATTGTTCTTTTGATTACTCTCATATTTCCATGACATCATGTTTACCCTATCTGTTTAATTATTGATTTTTGTCCATCGGTTTCGACTACTGTACAGTTCTTTCAATTTGGGCACATATTTGCATGTTACCATATTTTCTTTAACAATCCTACCATTTTCTTCAGCGCATCCCTTGCTATGCAACAGAATCTGTAGTGCACAATCTTTCCCTTTACATACATCAAGACTGCAGGGATGTCATACTGCACATAAACCATGGATTTACAATCGTTGCTACTGTAAGACTTGATGAATGTGGTGACTCCTATTTTGGCACCTGGCTTTTTGGAAAGAAATTTCTAAGTTTTATGAACTGAAACCTGGCACTAGAATTCCACTGCACATAAAAGGGCCTGGTCATGAGATATATGGTAACTTCCCCGACGATATCATCCATCCAGACTTTGTTCGAAGTAAGTTTTCTTTTCAACTATCTGCATGTTGACTTACCCAGCAATATCAAATGAATTGTGTAGTATTTAAGCAACCAACTGTTATTCCCTTTTCTTACTATATTCCTACCTAATAACTTCTAGTTACCAATGCACTTTTCTATTGCCCTGTTTTAACTAAATATTCAATGTACTCCCATTTCTATCAGAAAGCGCTGCTGACAAGGAGACTCCAGAGGTGGAGAACGGGGATGCCAACAAGCGGAGGCGGGGTGAGCTAGAACCGCAAGCGAATCCAGCAGGCCTAGACTTCATCACCAGCCTCCCCGATGATATGTTGACAGTCATCATCTCCCTCCTTCCAATCAAATATGGGGCACGGACAACCGTCCTTTCCTGGCAGTGGTGCCCCCTATGGGACTCCAGCCCTCTTGACCTCATCGACACCCACGAGCTCTGCCATGGCTATCACAAAAGCTTGGATGTATTCTCCAAGATCCTCGACAGTCACCTTGGCCCAACAAGAGGCCTTAGAATGGGCAAGTTCCATTCCAATGGCAAGGACTGAGCCAAGCTTGACGACTGGTTCCAATCCCCCGCCCTAGATCAGCTCGAGGAGCTCACTTTTGATGATGGGCATATGCGGTCGCTGCCATTGTTCGCACTCCGCCTCGCGCCCA
The DNA here is from genome assembly GCF_018294505.1 of Triticum aestivum. Classification (NCBI taxonomy): domain Eukaryota; kingdom Viridiplantae; phylum Streptophyta; class Magnoliopsida; order Poales; family Poaceae; genus Triticum; species Triticum aestivum. The sequence continues at coordinate 149,895,710 of NC_057795.1, read as the reverse complement.
TGCTGCGCGTCGCCAAGTTCAGGAACCGCCATCCCCCCTTAATGACGCGCCCGCTCTTATTATACCACGACTGAAGCACCTCGAGCTCGTCGTGGTCTGCCTCTCAAATGGTGACATGGATCGCCTGCTTCGTGGTTGTAGTGCACTCGAGTACCTTCGTCTTTAGGCGATCAATGGGTTGAGTACCTCCCACATCACCTTCATGACTCTCCGGACTATTTATGTGTGTTGCCGGTGCACAAGAAGACATCACAAGATGTGTACCATGGTATGGTCATTAAGGACACACATGCACTTGAGAGATTACTTGTAGTTGATCAAGAAGGTCCAACAAGAATCAATGTCATTTCTGCGCCGAAATTGATAGTGGTGGGCTACTCGTCCGACAAATACTCCGAACTTATTATTGGATCAACACCCATTCAGGTACAACAGCCGCCTTCTACCTCTCCTTCTACAAATTAACATTATTTTTAATTTTGAAGATGTTTGTTCGTCTGTCATTCAGAAAATGATTCCGACAAGCTTGACCCTAAAACTACGCACAGTGAAGGTCTTGGCACTAGAATCTATCGGCCCCAACCTGGAGCAAGTTATCAGTTTCCTGAGATGCTTTCCGTGCTTGGAGAAGCTATATATCGAGGTGATGTTCCTTTCCTAATAAATGATAACCATAAGGGAGTTCAATTTATGACACCTTTTTCCAAGTTTACAATGACAATGTACTACGATTTCTGAAGGATTCTTTTGGAGGATTTCAGTACATACATGTCCCCCCCCCCATATTGGTTGCTTGATCCATATGGTTACAATCAATAAGCATTTCTCCTTTGGATTCATCTGTACTAGTTTCTTAGGGAACTTTTCACCCACTCCAACCTCTTGTGAATAAGGCTACATTTTCCTATAATGTAATCAAATTCCCATGTTAATCATGTCAGATCAAAGATGGCATGTTAGTGCATTTTACAAATCCTGCAAACCAAATAGGCATGTAGTAATGTTCAAAACTACATGTAACCACTAACATGTTTTCTTCTTTTGCAGATAAGATTAGGCCCAGTGGTGGATAATGTGATACAATATAACAATCAGGTCGAACGCCTAGATCTGCATCTCTCAGAAATTACTTTGAACTCCTACTGAGGGACCTTACCGGAGATTATATTCGCCAGGTTCTTTGTTCTCAGAGCAAGGGTGCTGAAGGAAATGAGGTTTGCCCAACATTTATTTCGCAAAAATGAATGGTATGTTGATCGGCGCCGGCGCCTGCGGCAGAATGGCAGAATGGAATAGGCTCCAAAAATGCTGAATTTCATTTTGGAACTTTAGATGACAAAGTAATCGGAAGTCATTGTGTCAACCCCATACATGACTTCTCAGTGGCTGACCCCTTTGCAAAAATTGTGAGGTTTCGAAACCAGACTTAGAAGTGGTAATATTAGTTTGAACCTCTCTGATATCCATGTTCAGCGGATCAGCATGAACATTTGTAGCTGATGAGCTGAATTTCATTTCTAATATTAGTTTGAACCTTGTAATCTTCGAATTGGAGCCATATAACTCTGGAATTTGAATGTTGTGATATTTTGAGCTTTTGTGGTACAATCATTGAAATGGCATCGTATGAGACTCGTATATTGGTAGCATTATTTTGACCTTAATACGCAATGGTCTTAGATTTTATTAACCATTCTCGAATCTGTTTACCTTGTCGATCTCACAGCACACGATCTGTATAGCTAACTCAACTGCGATCTTCGTCATTATTGCACACAGTTGGTTTCTTCCACCATGTGCCCTGTAGAGCGCAAAATTAATCATCACACTCGAATGTCCATCATCACCCTTCTGTGTAACTTTGACCTCATCACCCACGGGTAAACTTATGACCGAAGTCATTCCACACACTTTGTTTTTACAAAGCTTTTTGCCAGTAAACGCCCATGATTTGTCCCTCTTCTAGCCGACGCGTGGCCAAACTAGCCGGGCGGGAAGCTTGCGTGGTAGCGTGGGAACAGGCTCATCGACAATACATTTGACGCCTCTTAGAGCCCACGCGTGCGGTGCGGTGTTGTCAAGCGTGCACTGGAATCCTCCGCTATGAACGCCATGACAAGACGTGATGATTACAGGCCGGCCGGCCCCCATTTATTACAACGGTCATTTAACCCTTGTGTCTCTTCAACCTTTCGATCGCGCACCACCATTGCAAGAAGCACACCCACCACGAGAAATTCTTAGAGGGTATCTTGCGTGGCTCCAATGGCAATTCAAGCGGCTGCGACGACGAGCAGCAGTTCACCATGCGTGCCATGGTGGACACCCACAAAAGGTTCATGGACCTCTCGGTGGTGTACACCAATGACCCGGTCTGGGTGGAGCACTCCATCCACATCATGGAGCACAGGCATGGCTAGGAAATGCAAGTACTCCTCCAGCACACCACCACACGTGGTCCTATCAAAATAATAGTCGAATGAAAATAAATAGGTCAGTCGTATTTTTATGAACCGTCCGATCTATAAGGAACGGGCAGATGGCCTTCGTCTACCTCCCGCCAGTCACTATTGACGATCTTTCTTGAACCGCCAGTGACCACCTGCCCAGACCCCTGCCTCTGCCGCCCCGCTCTCCCCTCGACCTAACACCACCGCCGTGCTTGGCAGCGCCCCCCAGCCATCCCTTTAATCCCGTCTGGCCTCCAGATCAGGCGCTAGCAGCTCCTAGGCCCCACACACCCCTAGTATAAACACCGAGGCACTGCTTCCCCGGCGTAATAGGTGGACTAGCGCCTGTTACGCTGGGGAATGCTTCCTTTAGTTGGGAATCAACTGATCAAGTATTGAAATCCAAGGGGCGACGGACCTCTAGATAAGGTGAAATAGTATCTGAGGAGAAACCTTGTGCATCGCGAGTTACTAGGAACATCTAGTATCAGGAAGAAGCGATCAAATAGTGTCTTCTATGGGATGAATACCGTGCAAGCAGACACGTAAGATTTTCACGAATAAGGGAAGAGGAGTTCCATTTCCAGTTGCCAGTGCTGGGTCCTCTAGATGTCCTGTAAATTTTCTTGTTTTTACCTGGGGAACTGATGTTTGGGAGGAGGGTCGAGCCTTGGACGAACCCATGGCCAAATTGTTGACTGTGTTGCGGTGGCCGTCTGTCGGTGAAGGGGAAGCAGATCCGAGGCGGTGAAGGACGGTGTATCGGGAACAGCTCCGGTGCGGTGGACGATGGTGAAGTTGGAGCGGCAGTGTTGAGGCGCAGGACGACGTGGTTGAACTGGCTCGGGTATGGACAGCTTGGCCTCGGCTTCAACTACTAGCCGTGGAGGGCATTGTGGTTGCGGTGGACGACGATGTCGGGGTATCAGCTCGGGCGTGATGGAGGATGGTGGCGGTTGATGGGTGGGATGGGGTGGCGGACGAAGGATGCCGGGGTTTCGCGGCTAGTGGAGAGGCAGTTTTGGCACCCACAGAGTACGAATCGGGAATCAGACGTGGGGCAGGGGCGGGGTGCGGGGGAACTAAGGTAGAACCATGTTTCGGTCTGGGACACGCTTGTTTCTGGTTTTTTGAACAGATGGGACGCGCTTGTTTGAAATTTGGGGAAGTACAAACTTTGCCCCCCTCTTAAATTTCAGACCTACTGCGGGTCGGGGGTAGGATGGTAATGCTAGGTGTCCCAAATAGTGGGCGGGAGCAATTTCGGCCGCGTGCATGTCTGCTTAGGCGGCCATTGTGTATGAATGTTTTTCGGAGGCGGTTGCGTGGAGTCTAGATGAAGCTACAAACATACCCCGGGTTTAGACCTTTGGACGTCGGGCCGGTAGGTTTCACGGGTCGGAGTTAGAAAAGTAATTTCCTTCTACCAAACATTGGTCCCACGCGGTTTCGGGCGAGTAGAGGCTCTTTTGGCGCTTCGTTCGTAATTTTGAAACAGAAGCATTCACGTTTAGAGTACTCTTGAACTTTGAGGATTGACCTAAATAGACAGCGTTGAATTTTACCTTGTATGTTTGAAAACCTCATTAAATTATGCAGTTCTTTTTGAAATTTTGATAGTTGAAAATCCTATAAATACGATTATTTTGGAATGGAGGAGGTAAATTTGAATCTATTTGTACACGACTATATATGCTATTGTGTACAAAAGCAGAGCAAAGTTTGGTGCCCCCATAATTTAGGCATGATTTTCAAATGCCATGATATCGAATTCAAATAATTGAATGGACTTCATGTTGATTCGAATTTTTGAACAACCTTAAGTTGAATTCAAATGTATGCTAGTTCATAGCTAGCTATTTACAATGTTCATTGTGTAACTTTCATATGTATAATGTGCTTTACACACACAACATGAACTATACTCACGTTTATATTCGATTGCTAAAGCGATGCATTGTCTGGAGCTCAAAATGTTGGGGAACGTTGCAGAAAATTAAAATTTTTCCTACGGTTTCACCAAGATCCATCTATGAGTTCATCTAAGCAACGAGTCAAGGGAGTGAGTTTGCATCTACATACCACTTGTAGATCGCGTGCGGAAGCTTGCAAGGGGATGGTGATGATGGAGTCGTACTCGACGTGATTCAGATCACCGATGTCCAAGTGCTAAACGGACAGCACCTCCGCGTTTAACACACGTACGGGACAGGAGACGTCTCCTCCTTCTTGATCCAGCAAGGGGGAAGGAGAGGTTGATGATGATCCAGCAGCACGACGGCGTGGTGGTGGATGCAGCAGAACTCCAGCAGGGCTTCGCCAAGCGACTACGGGAGGAGGACGAGGTGTTGCAGGGGGGGGGGGAAGGCGCCAAAGCAATGGGTGCGGCTGCCCTCCCCCCTGCCCTCCTTTATATAGGCCCCCAGGGGGGCACCGGCCCTGGGAGATTGGATCTCCCAAGGGGGCGGCGGCCAAGGGGGGAGGAGTGCCCCCCAAGGCATGTGGTGCGCCCCCCACCCTAGGGTTTCAACCCTAGGCGCAGAGGGTGGGCCTAGGGGGGCGCACCAGCCCACTATGGGCTGGCTCCCCTCCCACGTCAGCCCATGGGGCCCTCCGGGATGGGTGGCCCCACCCGGTGGACCCCCGGGACCCTTCCGGTGGTCCCGGTACATTACCGGGAGACCCCGAAACTTTCCCGATGGCCGAAATACCACTTCCTATATATTATTCTTTACCTCCGGACCATTCCGAAACTCCTCGTGATGTCCGGGATCTCATCCGGGACTCCGAACAACATTCGGTATGCTGCATACTCATATTCATACAACCCTAGCGTCACCGAACCTTAAGTGTGTAGACCCTACGGGTTCGGGAGACACGCAGACATGACCGAGACGTCTCTCAGGAAATAACCAACAGCGGGATCTGGATACCCATGTTGGCTCCCACATGCTCCTCGATGATTTCATCGGTTGAACCACGATGTCGAGGATTCGATCAAACCCTGTATACAATTCCCTTTGTCAATCGGTATGTTACTTGCCCGAGAGTCGATCGTCGGTATCCCAATACCTTGTTCAGTCTCGTTACCGGCAAGTCACTTTACTCGTACCATAATGCATGATCCCGTGACCAACCCTTGGTCACTTTGAGCTCATTATGATGATGCATTACCGAGTGGGCCCAGAGATACCTCTCCGTCATACGGAGTGACAAATCCTAGTCTCGATCTATGTCAACCTAACAGACACTTTCGGAGATACCTGTAGTGCACCTTTATAGTCACCAAGTTACGTGTGACGTTTGATACACCCAAAGCACTCCTACGGTATCCGGGAGTTACACGATCTCATGGTCGAAGGAAGAGATACTTGACATTGGAAAAGCTCTAGCAAACGAACTACACGATCTTTATGCTATGCTTAGGATTGGGTCTTGTCCATCACATCATTCTCCTAATGATGTGATCCCGTTATCAACGACATCCAATGTCCATAGCCAGGAAACCATGACTATCTGTTGATCACAACGAGCTAGTCAACTAGAGGCTCACTAGGGACATATTGTGGTCTAAGTATTCACACGTGTATTATGATTTCCGGATAATACAGTTATAGCATGAATAAAAGACAATTATCATGAACAATGAAATATAATAATACTTTTATTATTGCCTCTAGGGCATATTTCCAACAGTCTCCCACTTGCACTAGAGTCACCAATCTAGTTACATTGTGATGAATCGAACACCCATAGAGTTCTGGTGTTGATCATGTTTTGCTCGCGAGAGAGGTTTAGTCAATGGATCTGCGGCATTCAGATCCGTATGTACATTGCAAATATCTATGTCTCCATCTTGAACATTTTCACGGATGGAGTTGAAACGACGCTTGATGTGCCTGGTCTTCTTGTGAAACCTGGGCTCCTTGGCTAGGGCAATAGCTCCAGTGTTGTCACAGAAGAGTTTGATCGGCCCCGACGCATTGGGTATGACTCCTAGGTCGGTGATGAACTCCTTCACCCAAATCGCTTCATGCGCTGCCTCCGAGGCTGCCATGTACTCCGCTTCACACGTAGATCCCGCCACGACGCCCTGCTTGCAGCTGCACCAGCTTACTGCTCCACCATTCAACATATACACGTATCCGGTTTGTGACTTAGAGTCATCCAGATCTGAGTCGAAGCTAGCGTCGACATAACCCTTTACGATGAGCTCTTCGTCTCCTCCATAAACGAGAAACATGTCCTTTGTCCTTTTCAGGTACTTCAGGATATTCTTGACCGCTGTCCAGTGTTCCTTGCCGGGAATACTTTGGTATCTTGCTACCAAACTTACGGCAAGGTTTACATCAGGTCTGGTACACAGCATGTCATACATAATAGATCCTATGGCTGAAGCATAGGGGATGACACTCATCTCTTCTTTATCTTTTGCCGTGGTCGGTGACTGAGCCGAGCTCAATCTCACACCTTGTAACATAGGCAAGAACCCTTTCTTGGACTGATCCATTTTGAACCTTTTCAAAATCTTATCAAGGTATGTGCTTTGTGAAAGACCTATGAGGCGTCTCGATCTATCTCTATAGATCTTGATGCCTAATATATAAGCAGCTTCTCCAAGGTCCTTCATTGAAAAACACTTATTCAAGTAGGCCTTAATTCTGTCCAGAAGTTCTATATTATTTCCCATCAAGAGTATGTCATCTACATATAATATGAGAAATGCTACAGAGCTCCCACTCACTTTCTTGTAAACGCAGGCTTCTCCATAAGTCTGCATAAACCCAAACGCTTTGATCATCTCATCAAAGCGAATGTTCCAACTCCGAGATGCTTGCACCAGCCCATAAATGGATCGCTGGAGCTTGCATACTTTGTTAGCGTTCTTAGGATCGACAAAACCTTCCGGCTGCATCATATACAGCTCTTCCTTAAGATGCCGTTAAGGAATGCTGTTTTGACGTCCATCTGCCATATCTCATAATCATAGTATGCGGCAATTGCTAACATGATTCGGACGGACTTCAGCTTCGCTACGGGAGAGAATGTCTCGTCGTAGTCAATCCCTTGAACTTGTCGATAACCCTTAGCAACAAGTCGAGCCTTATAGATGGTAACATTACCATCCGCGTCCGTCTTCTTCTTAAAAATCCATTTGTTTTCTATCGCTCGCCGATCATCGGGCAAGTCTGTCAAAGTCCATACTTTGTTTTCATACATGGATTCTATCTCGGATTTCATGGCTTCAAGCCATTTGTTGGAATCTGGGCCCGCCATCGCTTCTTCATAGTTCGAAGGTTCACCGTTGTCTAACAACATGATTTCCAGGACAGGGTTGCCGTACCACTCTGGTGCGGAACGTGTCCTTGTGGACCTACGAAGTTCAGTAGCAACTTGATCCGAAGTACCTTGATCATCATCATTGGTTTCCTCTTCAGTTGGTGTGGGCATCACAGGAACATTTTCCTGAGCTGCACCACTTTCCCGTTCGAGAGGTAGTACTTCATCGAGTTCTACTTTCCTCCCACTTACTTCTTTCGAGAGAAACTCTTTTTCCAAAAAGCATCCGTTCTTGGCAACAAAGATCTTGCCCTCGGATCTTAAGTAGAAGGTATACCCGACAGTTTCCTTAGGGTATCCTATGAAGACGCATTTTTCCGACTTGGGTTCGAGCTTTTCAGGTTGAAGTTTCTTGACATAAGCATCGCATCCCCAAACTTTTAGAAACGACAGCTTAGGTTTCTTCCCAAACCATAATTCATACGGTGTCGTCTCAACGGATTTAGACAGTGCCCTATTTAAAGCGAATGTAGCTGTCTCTAGAGTGTATCCCCAAAATGATAGCGGTAAATCGGTAAGAGACATCATAGACCGCACCATATCCAATAGAGTGCGATTACGACGTTCGGACACACCGTTTCGCTGAGGTGTTCCAGGCGGCGTGAGTTGTGAAACGATTCCACATTTCCTTAAGTGTGTACCAAATTCGTGACTTAAGTATTCTCCTCCACGATCTGATCGTAGGAACTTTATCTTTCGGTCACGTTGATTCTCTACCTCATTCTGAAATTCCTTGAACTTTTCAAAGGTCTCAGACTTGTGTTTCATTAAGTAGACATACCCATATCTACTCAAGTCATCAGTGAGAGTGAGAACATAACGATATCCTCCGCGAGCCTCAACGCTCATTGGACCGCACACATCGGTATGTATGATTTCCAACAAGTTGGTTGCTCGCTCCATTGTTCCGGAGAACGGAGTCTTGGTCATTTTGCCCATGAGGCATGGTTCGCACGTGTCAAACGATTCATAATCAAGAGACTCTAAAAGTCCATCAGCATGGAGCTTCTTCATGCGCTTGACACCAATGTGACCAAGGCGGCAGTGCCACAAGTATGTGGGACTATCGTTATCAACTTTACATCTTTTGGCATCCACACTATGAACATGTGTAATATTACGCTCGAGATTCATTAAGAATAAACCATTGACCATCGGAGCATGACCATAAAACATATCTCTCATATAAATCGAACAACCATTATTCTCGGACTTAAATGAGTAGCCATCTCATATTAAACGAGATCCAGATACAATGTTCATGCTCAAACTTGGCACTAAATAACAATTATTAAGGTTCAAAACTAATCCCGTAGGTAAATGTAGAGGCAGCGTGCCGACGGCGATCACATCGACTCTGGAACCATTCCCGACGCGCATCGTCACCTCGTCCTTCACCAGTCTCCGTTTATTCCGTAGCTCCTGCTGTGAGTTACAAATATGAGCAACGGCACCGGTATCAAATACCCAGGAGTTACTACGAGTACTGGTAAGGTACATATCAATTACATGTATATCGAATATACCTTTGGTGTTACCGGCCTTCTTATCCGCTAAGTATTTGGGGCAGTTCCGCTTCCAGTGACCCTTCCCCTTGCAATAAAAGCACTCAGTCTCAGGCTTGGGTCCATTCTTTGACTTCTTCCCGGCAACTGGCTTACCGGGCGCGGCAACTTCCTTGCCGTCCTTCTTGAAGTTCTTCTTGCCCTTGCCCTTCTTGAACTTAGTGGTCTTATTGACCATCAACACTTGATGTTCTTTCTTGATTTCAGCCTCTGCTGACTTCAGCATTAAGAACACTTCAGGAATGGTCTTCACCATCCCCTGCATGTTGTAGTTCATCACAAAGCTCTTGTAGCTTGGTGGGAGCGACTGGAGGATTCTGTCAATGACCGCCTCATCTGGGAGGTTAATGTTCAGCTGGGTCATACGGTTGTGCAACCCAGACATCTTGAGGATGTGCTCACTGACAGAACTGTTTTCCTCCATCTTACAACTGTAGAACTTGTCGGAGACATCATATCTCTCGACCCGGGCATGAGCTTGGAAAACTAGTTTCAGCTCTTCGAACATCTCATATGCTCCGTGATGCTCAAAACGCTTTTGGAGCCCCGATTCTAAGCTGTAAAGCATGCCGCACTGAACGAGGGAGTAATCATCAGCACGAGTTTGCCAAGCGTTCATAACGTCTTGGTTCTCTGGGACGGGAGCGTCACCTAGCGGTCCTTCTAGGACATATTGCTTCCTGGCAGCTATGAGGATGATCCTCAGGTTCCGGACCCAGTCCGTATAGTTGCTGCCATCATCTTTCAGCTTGGTTTTCTCTAGGAACGCGTTGAAGTTCATGTTGACATGAACGTTGGCCATTTGATCTACAAGACATGTTTGCAAAGGTTTTAGACTAAGTTCATGATAATTAAGTTCATCTAATCAAATTATGAACTCCCACTCAGATTAGACATCCCTCTAGTCATCTAAGTGTTACACGATCCGAGTCAACTAGGCCGTGTCCGATCATCACGTGAGACGGACTAGTCATCGTCGGTGAACATCTTCATGTTGATCGTATCTTCCATATGACTCGTGTTCGACCTTTCGGTCTCCGTGTTCCGAGGCCATGTCTGTACATGCTAGGCTCGTCAAGTTAACCCTAAGTGTTTTGCTGTGTAAAACTGTCTTACACCCGTTGTATGTGAACGCAAGGATCTATCACACCCGATCATCACGTGGTGCTTCGAAACGACGAACTGTAGCAACGGTGCACAGTTAGGGGAGAACACTTCTTGAAATTTTTGTAAGGGATCATCTTATTTACTACCGTCGTCCTAAGTAAACAAGATGCATAAACATAATAAACATCACATGCAATTATATAATTGTGACATGATATGGCCAATATCATATAGCTCCATTGATCTCCATCTTCGGGGCTCCATGATCATCTTGTCACCGGCTTGACACCATGATCTCCATCATCATGATCTCCATCATCGTGTCTTCATGAAGTTGTCACGCCAACGACTACTTCTACTTCTATGGCTAACGCGTTTAGCAATAAAGTAAAGTAGTTTACATGGCGTTCTTCAATGACACGCATGTCATACAAAAATAAAGACAACTCCTATGGCTCCTGCCGGTTGTCATACTCATCGACATGCAAGTCGTGAATCCTATTACAAGAACATGATCTCATACATCACAATTCATCATTCATCACAACTTCTGGCCATATCACATCACATGAACAATCGCTGCAAAAACAAGTTAGACGTCCTCTAATTGTTGTTGCATCTTTTACGTGGCTGCAATTGGGTTCTACCAAGAACGTTTTCTTACCTACGAATAACGACAAAGTGATTTTGTCAACTTCTATTTACCCTTCATAAGGACCCTTTTCATCGATTCCGCTTCAACTAAAGTGGGAGAGACAGACACCCGCCAGCCACCTTATGCAACTAGTGCATGTCAATCGGTGGAACCGGTCTCATGTAAGCGTACGTGTAAGGTTGGTCCGGGCCGCTTCATCCCACAATACCGCTGAAGCAAGAAAAGACTAGTAGTGGCAAGCAAGTTGACAAGATCCACGCCAACAACAAAATTGTGTTCTACTCGTGCATTAGAGAACTACGCATAGACCTAGCTCATGATGCCACTGTTGGGGAACGTTGCAGAAAATTAAAATTTTCCTACGGTTTCACCAAGATCCATCTATGAGTTCATCTAAGCAACGAGTCAAGGGAGTGAGTTTGCATCTACATACCACTTGTAGATCGCGTGCAGAAGCTTGCAAGGGGATGGTGATGATGGAGTCGTACTCGACGTGATTCAGATCACCGATGTCCAAGTGTTGAACGGACAGCACCTCCGCGTTCAACACACGTACGGGACGGGAGACGTCTCCTCCTTCTTGATACAGCAAGGGGGAATGAGAGGTTGATGATGATCCAGCAGCACGACGGCGTGGTGGTGGATGCAGCAGAACTCCAGCAGGGCTTCACCAAGCGACTATGAGAGGAGCACGAGGTGTTGCAGGGGGGAAGGCGCCAAAGCAATGGGTGCGGCTGCCCTCCCCCCTGCCCTCCTTTATATAGTCCCCCAGGGGGGGGGGCGCCGGCCCTGGGAGATTGGATCTCCCAAGGGGGCGGCGGCCAAGCGGGGAGGAGTGCCCCCCAAGGCATGTGGTGCGCCCCCACCCTAGGGTTTCAACCCTAGGCGCAGGGGGTGGGCCTAGGGGGGCGCACCAGCCCACTATGGGCTGGCTCCCCTCCCACATAAGCCCATGGGGCCCTCCGAGATGGGTGGCCCCACCCGGTGGACCCCCGGGACCCTTCCGGTGGTCCCGGTACATTACCGGGAGACCCCAAAACTTTCCCGATGGCCGAAATACCACTTCCTATATATTATTCTTTACCTCCGGACCATTCCAAAACTCCTCGTGACGTCCGGGATCTCATCCGGGACTCCGAACAACATTCGGTATGCTGCATACTCATATTCATACAACCCTAGCGTCACCGAACCTTAAGTGTGTAGACCCTACGGGTTCGGGAGACACGCAGACATGACCGAGACGACTCTCGGGCAATAACCAACAGCGGGATCTGGATACCCATGTTGGCTCCCACATGCTCCTCGATGATTTCATCGGTTGAACCATGATGTCGAGGATTCGATCAAACCCTGTATACAATTCCCTTTGTCAATCGGTACGTTACTTGCCCGAGACTCGATCGTCGGTATCCCAATACCTTGTTCAGTCTCATTACTGGCAAGTCACTTTACTCGTACCGTAATGCATGATCCCATGACCAACCCTTGGTCACTTTGAGCTCATTATGATGATGCATTACCGAGTGGGCCCAGAGATACCTCTCCGTCATACGGAGTGACAAATCCCAGTCTCGATCCGTGTCAACCCAACAGACACTTTCGGAGATACCTGTAGTGCACCTTTATAGTCACCCAGTTACGTTGTGACGTTTGATACACCCAAAGCACTCCTACGGTATCCGGGAGTTACATGATCTCATGGTCGAAGGAAGAGATACTTGACATTGGAAAAGCTCTAGCAAACGAACTACACGATCTTTATGCTATGCTTAGGATTGGGTCTTGTCCATCACATCATTCTCCTAATGATGTGATCCCGTTATCAACGACATCCAATGTCCATAGCCAGGAAACCATGACTATCTGTTGATCACAACGAGCTAGTCAACTAGAGGCTCACTAGGGACATATTGTGGTCTAAGTATTCACACGTGTATTACGATTTCCGGATAATACAGTTATAGCATGAATAAAAGACAATTATCATGAACAATGAAATATAATAATACTTTTATTATTGCCTCTAGGGCATATTTCCAACACAAAATACTAACTATGTGGATCAATCATGTTGAATAATAACATAGACGTGCTCAAATTCGATAGAATATAGATGTCTGATGGATCAATGACCGTTCCTTACGCAAATTGCAAATATCATGATCCCATCCTAATATTTGGATACAATTTGTATTTTTAATCAATGTGTGAATCAGTCTTTTACGTGTAGTTTCACTCTCCATCGGTGGTCTCTCATGCATGCTCACAGACTCTCTCCCGAGGTGTCTTTCTCGCAGACATGCTCTCGATATAACCCTCCCTCCCTCTCGTAACCATTTACGACTATTTTCACTAACCTTTATCACAAGCACTCTTCCTCTCACAAGAATACACACGCACAATCCCCATCGACCCTTTATATATACATAGACCCGCCTATTGTCTCCCGCACGCACATCATCTTTAGGCCTGTCTCTCACGCATTGTCTCCACCTCTTTTCCTAATCGACGAGTATGATTCTAGCAGAGCATTCTGTAGGATGCCCCTTAAAGTTAGGTTGGATGAATAGTAATATCACAGATAAGAGGTTACCTTAGTCCTAGGACCTAGGGTTACAAATCCTAGCCGGCTTTGTCAGTGGACACAAAGTCCTTCACGACTCTGCTATCTTTGTCTTGTACGACTGGTCATCCATGGGTCTCCCTAAATGCGTCACGGGCCGACCAATGTGGCGCAGAACGGAACCGAACCAAGGGCCTCACCTCGGCCCACCGGACCTCACACGGTGACACACCCTCTGCCCCTAGGTCTCGTTATCTTCTCACACCCACACATACCAACACAGACACCACACAAAAAAATTCTCCTCGTGCCTCTATCCCCTCCCTCTTGCATATACACACTCAAGGGCATCTCTCGCCGTGACATCATATTCGTCTCTCTCGCCCTCTAAACCTCTCTCATTTCTCGTGCTATCTCTTCCACGCCCCCCGGACTCTCTATCCATGCCTCTCTCGAATACGTAATACACACACATACCTCTCTAGGCCCTGCCAAATACATCACACTACTAGAAAAAGGGCTGCTAGTGGCGCACCTGTTTTCGCTACTAATGGCGCACTACAGGTGCGCCACTAGCACCATGCCATTAGTTTTTTTTCTAATGGCGCACCTGTGGTGCGCCATTAGTATCTGGTATACTAATGGCGCATCGCTGGTGCGCCATTAGAATAGCCCATGGTGCGCCATTAGTACTGGTATACTAATGGCACACCACATAGAAGTGCGCCATTAGTAACAATTTTTTTTTCAAAATTTTTCAATTTTTTTTCGTTTTTTTTCTTAATCTCAGGTCACTATGGCTTAATCTCGGGTCAATATGCTTAATCTCAGGTCAAATCACACTCCGTGGTCAAACTTCCTGAAAGATCACCCATCCTCACACTACTCCAGCCCAAGCATGCTTAACTTCAAAGTTCTATCCAACTCCAGCAATAGCTCACTTCACAAGCACTTGTTGATATATCTAGCATATCAATCCTATTATACCTTGTTGATGTCTAGGACTTTGTTCATGTTCATGACTATGATGAAATTTTGAAAAATATTTCAAACTTCCCGATCATATTACGTATCAGTTTTTGAAAAAAAATTCAAAAAAAAAATTCAAAACCAATTTTGTTTTCTGTTACTAGTGGCGCACCACATCCATGGTGTGCCACTAGTAAGTTTGAGATTTTTTGAATTTTTTTGCCTCTAGATCTTGAAAGCCCCGTAATTTTTTTTCTGTTAGGTTTTTGGGGATTTTAAAAACGTTTAACGGGGTTCCCCCAGTTAAATTCGGATGTAACTTTTCGATTAGATCATTTTTCATATAAAAAACTTTTTAATCCGGGTTCGTATGCAAAAGTTATGCCCATTTTACAAATTTCCAGAGAGATTTTGCAAATAAAGTCGAAATTCATATTTATAAATTTTCCCAACAACTAGACCACATATCACATGGGAAACTTATTTTCTTTTATTTTTTTGACATTTCCATCATTTTCTTTTATTTTTTTAAAATGAAAAGGCGGTCCACAGGGGGGTACATTCGGTGTTGGGCCAAGTTAGTAATGGCACACCGTGGGGTGGTGCGCCATTACTAGTTTTGAATTTTTTTTTAAAAAAATTGATTTTTTTTTGAAAAAAACTTAGTAATGGCACACCAGTGGACAGTGCGCCATTACTAGTTAAAACTAGTAATGGCGCACTGTCCACAAGTGCGCCATTACTAACAATTTTTTTATTATTTTTATTTTTTTTCAAAACTACTAATGGCGCACGGTGGGTGTGGTGCGCCATTACTATGGCAATTAGTAATGGTGCACTATCCCACGGTGTGCCATTAGTAACAAAAAAAAATTATTATTTTTTTCAAAACTTCTAATGGCGCACCACACACCAGGTGCGCCATTTGTAATATATTACTAATGGCGCACCTGTATGTGGTGCGCCATTGGTATATACTAATGGCACACCACACATGTGGTGCGCCATTAGTGTCCATTTTATCTATAGCCGTTTTCCTAGTAGTGTCAACTACACATTCACACAAGTTACATCACGTACCCCACTGATCTAAAAAGCCCTCTCTCCACATTTATTTCGCATACAACATTCCTTTTGAATGAAGTGTGGCCAAAAAATTATTTTAGAATTTCTACATATATACAACATTACAAATTTATATGGAGGAGTATGAACATTAATTTGCATTGCATGGTGCCCACAATGACATTTATTCTGCACTATGAATTTTGATATTTTTATACTACATATAAAGTTAATCATAATAAAGAGAAACAAAGAGTATCTCTCTCCATCGCATACACCCCCTCTACGCCATTTTCATGTACGCCCACAAACTATCTCCAGGTCCTCTAAAAGTACACCCCCAGCACATTCACGCATGTTTCATGTTTCTCTCGCGATATACACAGTGACTGTAAGTGCATCTAGTGCCACCCCTAGTTGGTTTTGGAGTATTGACGGCAAAGTTGGTTGAGGGACTAATGCGTTTGTGAGAATTGCAGGATAACGCAGGTAGTGTCCCTCATTGATTCAGTTTACCTACCGGAGATGACCCCTAAAAATGTATGAAGACATTGAAGATAATGGTGGTATGAGAAGATATTCATATTGAAGACTATGACATGAGAAGACATTGCGTGAAGACTATGGAGCGCGAAGACTGTGTGGTTTCGTTGTTTCCTTTTCTTCTTTGTTGAGTCATAGGAACCACCGTACTGTTAAGTGGGGTCCAAGTGAACTAAGTCAGAGTGACTGAAGTGATGCTCAACCCAAATCCTATGTCTTCGAGCGAAGACAATGAGAGCAAATCTTAACCAGAGCTGGATGAGTCAGCTTTGCTTGTAGCCCAAGTAAAGTTGCCGTGTGTGTTTGAAATCTGACCGTTGGAACACGTGTCAGTTCCTTAGTGACCCAGGGTCATTTCAGACATATCAGGTCGGGTTGCCCAGTGGCTATAAATAGCCCACCCCTTACACCATAAATTGGTGGCTACTCAGAGTTAGTGCACGACTTTTGTCGTTTGAGAGCAACCCATCTCGAAACCTTTGAGAGAGAAAAATCCTTGCGAGGACCTAGCCCAAACACCCAGAGCCAAAGAGTGTTAGGCATCACTGAAGTCTTTCTGTCTGTGTGACCTGAAGACTTATTACACTTGAGGACTGTGTATCCTCCATCCGGTTAGGCGTCGCGTTCTGAGCATCCAAGAGTCATTGTGGATTGCCGGTGAACGAAGTCTGTGAAGGTTTGGAAGTCTACCTTGAAGACTTACCAGAGTGATTGGGCGAGGACTGTGTGTCCTTAGCTCAAGGGGAATAAGGTGAAGACGCGGTCTTCTGAGTTAAATCTTAGCCTCCCTAACCAGACGTACAGTTGTCACAGCAACTGGAACTGGTCCAACAAATCCTGTGTCTTCAACAAGTGACTGGTTCTATCCTCTTCCCTCCTTTACTTAAGTTTGTCTTCGTGAAGTCATTGTCTATCTGTCGTACTTGTTTGACTTCATTGCTTGACTACTATTGTTGATTGGCTTCATACTATCTTCCATCCTGATCCTTACTACTTAGCTGCTAGTAGTCCTGTACTTCCACATCATTGCATACTTGACTATGGCTTGCTTATGGTAGTTTATCTTCCGCTGCATATCAACTAGGTCATTTCTATCGGTTGTCTTCGAAACTTCCAAGTTTTGAAGACTTTCATAAAAATCACCTATTCACCCCCCTCTAGTCGACACAAGCACTTTCAATTGGTATCAGAGCAAGGTACTCCCTTGTTCTGTGTGATTCAGTTTAACCACCTGGAGTTTTAGCTATGGCGACTGCAGGGATAATCAAAGTCTCCGCTGCTTGCCCCGTTTTCGATGGAAATTTATATCCCTACTGGAAGAATAAGATGCGTATGCATCTTGAAGCCATTGATGTCGACCTCTGGTATGTCGTCAAGAACAGCGTTCCCAAAACTGGTGAAGGTGTCACCCCTGCTGATATCAAGAAGTTCATTCAACTGGACTCTACTGCCAAGAACATTATCTGTGTTCATCTGACCAAAGGACAGTATTGCCGTGTGAGTGCTCTGGAAACATCAAAGCTAGTCTGGGACTGGCTATCCAAGGTCAACGAAGGCGTATCAACATAGAGAGATCAAAGAATCAGTGTTCTTCGCAACCTCTTCAACCGCTTCAAGAGAAACGACAATGAAAATGTCCAGCTCACGTTCGATCGCCTCACTGACATCACAAATGAACTTCAAGCTCTTGGCGCAACCGAAATTACCAAGCATGAAATCGTCAAGACACTACTGAGATCACTTGACAGCTCATTTGACACCCTTGCCCTCATGATACAAGAACGTCCTGACTTCAAGACACTCGATCCGTCTGATATACTTGAGAGGCTCAACACACATGAGTTCCAGCTTTCTGAGAAAAGAGATATCTATGGCCCAAACTATGGCCGAACTCGCGCTTTGAAGGCAAAAGTTGTTTCCTCATCTGAAGAAGAATCTGACTGCAGTTCTGATGATCCTGAAGACATTGGAAAGGAACTTGCTCTGCTTGTGAAGAAGTTCCAAAAATTCACTAAGAAGAAAGGCTTCAGAAAGTCTTCACGATCTAGCTCAAGGAATGATGAAGCTTCCACCCATGACCACAAGAAGAGAACCTGCCACAAGTGCAAGAAACCTGGTCACTACATATCTGAGTGTCCACAGTGGGACAATGAGAAGAAGAAGAAGAAGAGCAAGGAATATGATTCTGATGACAAGAAGAAGAAGAAATCTTCTAAGTCTTCTTCTAAGTCTTCTTCCAAGTCTTCATCACACAAGAAGAGCTCATCTGGCAAGGCTCGTGCCTTTGTTGGCAAGGAAATGGATTCAGAGGAGGAGTCTGCCTCTAAGGAGGCGGAGGTGGAGTCTGGAGAGGAGTCCGACCCTGGCGTTGCAAGTCTGGCTCTAGCCACAGCCTATGTTGCCAAGTCCATCTTCAACACTAAAGACAATGGCTTCCACACCAACGCTGAAGCTGATGACGAAGACGATCCTACTCCCACCTACTGCTTCATGGCACGTGGTGCCAAGGTAAAATCACGTGATGCTTACTTTCAAACATCAAGTGAAGATGACTCTGATTGTGAATCCAAACCTAGCTACAAAACACTTGCTAAAATTGCAACTGAACAACAAAAGGCTATGGAACATACTCAAAAACTGTTAAACAAAAGTGATGACCTGTTGGACGCGGAAATGACACGTTCACAGTCCTTAGTTGAAGACATAAAAAATCTTCATGCTAAGTACCAAGAACTTGAAAGTCGTCATGAAACGCTCTCAACTACTTATGAAAGGCTCTCCTATGATTATCTTCAAAGGAAACAAGAGTTTGAGAAATTGAGAGCGGCTCATGAAGATCTTCAAAAAGAGAATGAGTCACTTCACGCTCAACAGATCAGTCCCGCTCAGGATGGATTTGAACCACCATGTCTAAAATGCATTGAGCGTGATAACGCTACATCTGTTGCTGAATGTTCCACTGCTGCTACTGTTTCATTGTCTTCACCTACTGATGTGGTTACTAACCCCTCTGCGGAGGATACCACTGCTATTGCTGTTGAAAATGCTATGTTGAAGACATTGCTTGAAACAGGGATGTATAAGAGTCTGAAAGGGCATCAGACACTCTGCGATGTCCTCAAAAAGCAGATTCTGAACCGAAACCCTAGGAAAGAGGGTGTTGGGTTCGAGAGGAAAATGAATGTTGATGGCTCGTACTGGAAGCCTGAGCAGTACCCCAAAACCACATGGGTTGCTGCAAAGGAACCTTCAGTAGATCCATCCACTTTATCTGGCTTTACCTGTGCTAATCCTATTATCATTGATGAATCCTTTGATGCAAACTATAAGCTGTTCAAGAATCAGAATGGTGGGGTGTTTGCCAGGTATATTGGTACTAACTGCAGGAATGGACCACCTATGAAGAAGATCTGGGTACCTAAGCAGTACATTGAGAATCTTCCTGTGAATGTCGTCATGACACCACCAAGGAAGAAGACAAACCCCAGACCTATAGCTTCATATGGCCCAAAGGCTTCATACAGATACAGGACTCACCTGAGTCACCCTAACGCCAATGTTTTGCAGGGAAATCATACTCAGACTCATGAATATGAGCGTGTGTCTTCGAACCGCTATGTTCATAGGACTAAGAACTTTTCTGCTTATTCATATAAGTATCATTCATCTCCTGCAAGGCTATTTGCTAGGGCTCCAAAGCCAAAATTCTCAGATGCTGCACTTAGACTCATTGCTTCTAAGCCACCCCTGAAGATGTGGGTGGCGAAGAAGAATTAACTTTCTTTTGCAGAAAAGGGTCTCCAGCCTGAAATCAAAGGCGTCCGATGCTATTGCTGGGGACCTAAAACACATTAAGGACACATGATAAAATGTCTTACTATATACCTCACATCTGATTGGCTTACCTGTCATACTATGTATCCTAATCTTGATCTAAGCTGTGACAATCCCTATATGCGCCAAATGCTTATGCTTCACAACACTCTTGTGAAGCCTATCCTCCTAACTGCACTGTAGGGTACATCACCAAAAGCTTCAGAATGGATTATGGACAGTGGATGCACAAATCATATGACTGGTGATCGAAGTCTTCTCATGGACTCAACCTTACGTCCATCCGACAAGAGTCACATCATGTTTGCTGACACTGGTAAAAGCAAGGTATTGGGTCTAGGTAGAGTTGCAATCTCAAAGGATCAACACATGGATAAAGTGATGCTTGTTGAATCCCTTGGTTTCAACTTAATGTCTGTCTCAATGCTTTGTGACTTGAACATGATTGTGCTATTCGGAAAATATCGCTGCCTTGTACTAATGGAATCTGACAAGTCTCTAGTCTTTGAAGGGTATCGAAAAGATGATCTATACATGGTAGATTTCTCAGCAGGTCCACAGCTTGCCGTATGTCTTCTCACAAAAGCTTCAGAATGCTGGCTCTGGCATCGAAGGCTAGGACATGCTGGCATGAGGAACTTACACTCACTCATCAAGAAGAAGCATGTCATAGGCATCAAAGATGTCAAGTTCAAGAAGGATCATCTGTGTGGTGCCTGCAAAGCTGGAAAGATGACAAGGGCAAAGCACCCCTCGAAGACAATCATGACAACATCTCAACCCTTCGAGCTGTTACACATGGACTTATTTGGACCTACTCACTACTCCACCCTCACAACAACTGCTTGTCTCTATGGCTTCATCATTGTTGATGACTACTCAAGATACACATGGGTTCATATAATTCTCTACAAGACTGAAGTGCAAGATGTCTTCAGACGCTTCACCAATCGAGCAATGAACAATTAGGGCATGAAGATCAAGCATATCAGAAGTGATAATGGCACTGAATTCAAGAACACCAGACTTGATCTTTATCTGGATACAATGGGAATCACTCATGAGTTCTTTGCTCCATACACACCTCAGCAAAATGGCATCGTTGAACGCAAGAATAGAACCCTCATTGAGATGGCTCGAACAATGCTCGATGAATACAAGACACCAAGAAAATTCTAGCCTGAAGCAATTGATACAACATGTCACATCATCAACCGTGTCTACATCCATAAGCTTCTGAACAAAACATCCTATGAGCTCCTCACTGGCAAGAAGCCAAATGTCAGTTACTTCAGGGTATTTGGAGCTAGATGCTGGATCATGGACCCCCATCACAAGTCAAAATTTGCACCTAAAGCTCACGAAGGCTTCATGCTTGGCTATGGAAAGGACTCACACTCCTACAGAGTCTTCAACCTCTATCTCTACAAAATCGTCGAAACTGTGGATGTGAGATTTGATGAAACCAATGGTTCACAAAGAGAACTCCTGCCAAGTACACTAGATGAAGCTTCTCCAAGCGAATCTATCAAGCTGATGGGAACTGGTGAAATCATGCCTTCTGAAGCACAGCCTAAAGAGGAACTTATCATCACTGCACCAAATCAACCTGAAGACAATGCTCAGACCGAAGAC
Source organism: Triticum aestivum (assembly GCF_018294505.1). Classification (NCBI taxonomy): domain Eukaryota; kingdom Viridiplantae; phylum Streptophyta; class Magnoliopsida; order Poales; family Poaceae; genus Triticum; species Triticum aestivum. Next base: position 149,873,981 of record NC_057795.1, on the reverse strand, counting down.
AATCCTTCCAATGATGACAATGATCAGCAAGAGCAAAGTCTTTGTCCTGTTCATCCTCGTGTTGCAAATGAAGTACGAATTGAGAAGATAATCGACAACATCAATGCACCTGGTCCACTGACCCGCTCAAGAGCAACACAGTTAGCAAACTTTTGTGGGCACTTTTCATTTGTGTCAATATCAGAACCCAAGAAAGTTGCTGAAGCTTTTATGGAACCTGAATGGATTCAAGCTATGCAAGAAGAACTTCAACAGTTCAAGCTAAACAATGTTTGGGAACTTTTCAAGCGACCTGACCCTCGCAAGCATAACATTATTGGAACAAAATGGATATGTCGAAACAAGCAAGATGAGCATGGTCAAGTCGTCAGAAACAAAGCACGTCTTGTGGCTCAAGGATATACTCAAGTAGAAGGAATTGACTTCGATGAAACATTTGCTCCTGTGGCTAGGCTTGAAGCTATTCGCATACTGCTAGCCTACGCTAATCATCACAACATCTTGCTATATCAAATGGATGTGAAGAGTGCATTTCTCAATGGCAAGATTGAAGAAGAAGTATATGTAGCTCAACCACCTGGCTTTGAAGATCCAAAACATCCTGATATGGTGTACAAGCTAAACAAAGCACTGTATGGCCTCAAACAAGCTCCTCGCGCATGGTATGATACGATCAAAGACTTCCTGAAGAGCAAAGGCTTCAAACCAGGATCCCTCGATCCCACACTCTTCACGAAGACATATGATGGTGAACTGTTTGTGTGCCAAATATATGTGGATGACATAATCTTCGGCTGCACCAACCAGAAGTATACTGATGAGTTTGGGTACATGATGCAAGAGCAATATCAGATGTCCATGATGGGTGAGCTGAAGTTCTTCCTTGGTCTTCAAATTCGTCAGCAAAGGAATGGCATCTTCATATCTCAAGAAAAATACCTCAAAGATTGTCTGAAGAAGTTTGGAATGGAAGACTGCAAAGGTTACACGACGCCAATGCCAGCCAAACACCATCTTGGTCCCGACGACAATGGTAAAGAGTTCGATCAAAAGGTATACCGCTCCATGATTGGTTCTTTACTTTATCTATGTGCATCTAGGCCAGATATTATGCTTAGTGTTTGCATGTGTGCTCGATTCCAAGCGGCACCAAAGGAATCGCATCACTTAGCTGTGAAGCGAATTCTTCGATATTTGGCTTACACCCCAACACTCGGATTATGGTATCCCAAGGGCTCAAAATTTGATTTGGTTGGATTCTCAGATGCTGATTATGCTGGTGACAAGGTGGATCGCAAGTCTACATCAGGCACATGTCACTTTCTGGGTCGATCACTTGTCTGTTGGTCTTCAAAGAAGCAGAACTGTGTATCACTCTCAACTGCTGAATCTGAATACATTGCTACTGGATCCTGTTGTGCTCAACTTCTATGGATGAAGCAAACTCTCAAGGACTATGGCATCAATCTGAAACAAGTACCTATCTTCTGCGACAATGAAAGTGCCATCAAGATAGCCAACAATCCAGTCAGCACTCGAAGACAAAGCACATTGAAATTCGTCATCACTTTCTCAGAGATCATGTCATGAAGAAAGATATCGACATCATTCATGTCAACACTGAAGAGCAACTGACAGATATCTTCACAAAGCCCTTGGATGAGAAAAGGTTTTGCAAGTTACGGTGTGAGCCAAATATTTTGGAATCCTCTAATGTCCTATGATCAGGCACACATCCTAACACTTATGCATGTTGATGACTTAGATGTGCAACACACGAAGTAATGTATATCTTCAATCAATGAAGACTTACACTCTGAGTGTGAATACATTAACATGGAATTTGACTTCGGAGCGCCATGATAATTGTGCGCCGTGTCTGGGTCTAATACTTCCTATACGGTGGGTAACGCCACCACCAAATTTCTTTGTTTGAAGTTTTTTTACTCATGGCGTTATTTTTGCAATGACTTTGCATTTGGTTTGTCTTCAGTTTCAATTTATCTTCATGATTCTCTTCACTATGATGATTTGATTGCATATATATACTAGTGTTCTGTCCTCTACAGCATTCACTTATAGCCATGTCTTCAAGTTGAATCTTTTGAACTAAGTGAATGTGATCGGACCCTAACCTATCTATGCTTTCAATCTCAAACTCTATCTGTCCAAATCATATGCATTCTATTGAAACTATCGAATGTCTTCTCTGCGTCCTAGTCAGCAGAAGGCACAGTGACAAACATTAAATCTGTTTTAAATAACTCATCTTTATTGTTGAAATCCGGAGAAGCCGGAACAACCATCCAACATGCCTGGCGGGCGTGGGAACGTGGGACAACTCTGAGTATGTTGCATGCTTGCCACGTGCCCCTCAGATGTGAACCGCCAGGGGCACCAGCGTAATTGCGCTGTGCTGCACACCTCCTTATAAATACTTGTCCCCTGCGGTAAAGAAATCCTTCTTCCACCTCTCCACCTCGTCAAAACCCTAGCGCCACCGCTAGCTCTCGACGACGCCGGTGACGAAGCGCTTAGCTGCCATGACTTCTCCGGCGCCGTCCTCACGCCGGCCGCGGACATCGTCCTCTCCGCCATCGCCGTAGGTGTCGTCCGTCGCCAAGTTAGGGCACGGTGGGCTGAACTGCTCGGTCTCCTATTCATCCCATCTAGCAGTTCTTCGTGCGGTAATTATAACTCTATTTTTACCACCTTTTTGATCTTCAAGATTTCATCCTATTTAGCGAAAGTGGTTTCTGCCTCCACAGTGTTGGATCTATTCTGTCTGCATCTCATACTGCCTAGTCAATTCACTTAGATTTCATATCTAGTTTGATTCCTCACTTGTACTTATTCATGGATTGGTACAAATCTGGAACCAACTCACCCCATATAAGTGAATGTCTTCGCATCATGAGGTCAATGTCTTCAAACTGATTTATCTTCAAAATCTTCTAAGAATGCATATGACCTCTTCCCCTTCCCTCGCATCTCTAATGCTGTCACAGGTACATGTTCGTGGGAGAATCCCTTGGTCCTCATAGTTTGCATTCGTTTGCAGAATACTTACAGCATCACATTAATTCTCCTAAAGCCAGTTCCTGCTTGACCAGAAAGCGTAAGTCTCTGAAGACTTTGAACATATTGAAGCCATTCAGTTTGAAGTTCATGGCTGCAGAAAAATCAGCAAGGAAGGGTGGCAGACAGCACCGAGAAGGAACATCCAAAGATCTGCCTGATGACCTAGCAGAGCTCTACAAGACAGATCCTGAAGAGACTTATCATCAGTGCAAGACACGAATCCAATGGATTCGACGCTATTGGGCTGAAGAATGGTTCAAGTGCATATTCGTGACCAAGGAACATGCAGAGAAGAATGCCATCAAGAGTCCTTGGGGCGATATTCTCTATCGAGGCCTTCAACCCAAGAACAGAGCTGAAGCTATTGCACAAGGTTTCTATCCCTGCATGGTCCGTGGACCTCTGCCTGAGAATGCCGATCCCTCATCATTACTCTGGTGTCGTGATGATGCTCTCTTCAAGCGCAACTTTTAGCACGCCAAAGCTTCGGCCAAGGAAAACAAGAAGTCATTGGGATTAGACTTCAACCCTGGTCCCTCTGCTCCCCGTGCCAACGGCTCTCGTGATGCAGAACCTAATGTCATTGGCCCCTTCTCCAACCTCGATGGCCTCATCACCTACATCTTGGTCCAAGGTGCCAGGGTAGATCATTCTGATAATGATGCTGACACTGATGAAGCCCCAGCTCCTCCTCCAAAGCCGCAGAAGCAAAAGAAGCTAAAGGCTTCTAAATCAGCACCTCCAAAAGCTTCACGTGCGAAGCCATTGGCCACTGCACCTCCTGAAGACAGTGTGCAGTCTAAAGATCAATCCCATATCTCCAAGAAGACGGAGGAGAAAAAGCAAATTGTCAGGCATACTGATCAAACCTTGACTCCTGCTGCCATTCTGCGTGAAGAACCCATTGATCGGTCTAGTGATGAAGATCTTGCAAATGATGCCCTTGAGCAACTGATAAAGAGCAAGGAAGAAGCAAAGATCTTCAACAACCTGCCTCTCTTCGATGTAGCAATCATCCATAACTTTATTGATGAGTGGTTTGACACACCAAATCTCAGCTTTGAAGATCTGCAGCTTCCCATTGGCCTCAGCGTCTCTTTCAATGGCGCCATTGCTTCCGAGCTAGCTCTCGCTCAGCGCATCGTTGAGCTGAAGAACAAAATTGATTATGAGAAGGCTCAGTTCAAGAAGCATGTGGTGAAGCTCAGTGTGCAAGATGTCAGAAACTTCAAGGTCATACTGCATGAGCTTAAAGAAGCCTTTCTCAAGAAGCACCAAGAAGCCCAAGGCTCCCGCGAGCGTATGAAGAGTTTGGCTGACAAGTGTGTGCTTGCCTACAATGAGGCTGAGAAGCGCAAGTCTCTTGGCTGTCCTGGCATTGACCCCAGGATGGCTGCAAAGAAAAAGAAGAAGCTCTCTACTGCCCAACCCGCGCCTTCAAGTCAAGAAGCACCTCGCATTATCTTCCCCAGCAGCATGACTGGCTCGAAGCCAAAGGTCACGACAACCGCTTCAGAACAGAAGAAGACAAGGGCTGCCGAGGCTGAAGCTAGAAAGAGGAAGAGTACTGAAGCCTCTGATGCCGCTCCCTCCAAGAAGAAGCGCAAGACCAAGAAGAATAGGGCTGCTCCCACAGAGCCCTTGGTTGTTGAACCCATTTCAGTGGTTCGCCTTGCGTCTGAACATCAAGAAAGACGGATGATAGTTCATGAGCCTGCTCCCATAGAGGCTCATGAAGCTGAAGACATTCTAGCAGCTGAACCCACCGCAGCTGAAGACATTGGTCATGATGACAATGTTGAAGATGATGAAATTCTTCCTCAGATCAAACACAACGTGGTATCATCGCCTGTTCTCACGAACAGCGAACTCATCAGCATTGGCCGTCCTCTGACGCCAACTGCTCAGGATGCATCGTGGGCTGATCACCCACAGCAACAAGACTCCCCCAGTACTCCCCAACAACAACAACAAGCTACACCACCCGTGCGAGAAGAAGAAGAAGACTTTGAGGCCCAGCCAACTCCATCTCCAAATGCGTTGCCAGCATTCCGCAGGCTTCGCAAAGGACAAAAGCCTCAAGTCCCTCCTTCGAGCGTTCCAGAAGGAGAAGTGCATCATCAACCTGTTGCACGTCAAGTGTTTCCTGAAGCCACTCCTACTGAGAATGTCTTCGCATCTGAAGCCCAAGCTGCTGAAGACATTCCGGCTGCATCAGCCGATGAAAGACAAGAAGACGTACGTGTCCCCACTTCCCCAGTTATTGAAGAAGCTGTTCCTGATGTGAACGCACCAATGCCCGACCCTCCAGCTCGTCAAGTGGAGGTTGAAAATCCTGAAGCTGCCACTACCAACGCAAGTGAAGCCAATGACGTAGTCATGGCTGAAGCTAATGTGGAGCTTGAACCAACCAGTGTGCCTGAAGTCAATGAGGCAACTGCTCCCGAAGCACCTGTTGTGCAGCCTGAAGCCTCAGCTGCTGCCACTGCTCCTGTTCCGCCACCAAGGCCCCATACAATTGAGCAAGCTTACAATCATGGTCAGCTAACCACTGTCCGATGGACCATTCTTGTACCTTCGCCTACTGCCTCTGGACCTCAATTTGATTATCATATTGAGCATAGGCCTCAGGTCCAGAAACCAAAGCCAAGATTGCCAAGGTTTCCAGGTACTACAAACTCACCAGGGTCCTTCAATGCTAATGGCTTCAAAAGCCACAATACCTTCTTTGATAGCGCCAAGAACCCCTACTCAAAGCCAAGGATATCATCTGATCAGTTCTGGAGTTATCAGCAGCGAAGCTATTACTCCTGCGTTCTGTATGATCAAGGGAGCATTTTCCCTCATATGCGCCTCGACACTGAAGCCATTGCTGGACTGCCGTGCTTAGAAGAAGAACTTGACTGTTTTCGTGATGCCGGTCTGCTCAGCTTTGTGACAGACAAAGAACACTGGAATGAAGAACTTTTGCTTCAATTCTATGCTACCCTCCATATTCGCGGCAACAACAGAGACATCAAGACATGGGTTCTCGAGTGGATGACTGGAAATGTTCATCATGAAGCCAAAGCTCTTGACATCATTGAGCTTACTGATCTTTCTACCAGAGGTTGATATGTCAGTTGAAGCCATATACCCTGAGCCTGCCAAGGAGCCTCTTTGTCTTCAAAATGCTTATCACGAAAGCTTCACTCAGTCCATGGAAGGCACTCAAGCAGTAACACATATCTACCCAATGGTTGGAAATACTCATCTGCCTCATCGTGCACCTACTGAAGCCACTGAAAGCACCATTGCACAAAGGCCTAAGAAGCGCTCTCATGTTCTCAATGACCGAGAACTTCTTGTGGCACTTCATCAGAAACAAGATAAGCATCACTATTGGCTCAAGAGACAGATGCAAAGCCTCTTGGTGGATGTTAATCGCATTCGAAACCTTGCCACCAAGAATGCATTTGTTGCTCATGAGACTTGTCGGCGATCATGGAAGAGTTTGACGCTGCTTAGTGCTGAAGCAGATCTTCAAGACGATGGCTTCAATGAAAGATTCAAGTTTGACTCCACTCCTCCACGGACCACTGTCCTACGTCGAACTCCATCCCTTGAAGACTCTGACTATTCTTCCTCCGCGGCAACTGTGAATGCCAGAGTGATCGATGATGAAGATGATGCTACTTCACCGCCTCCTACTACTGCACGCATCGACACTGCACCAAGTACGTCTGCACCGCCAACCAACGACGACAACCCTGCTGCTTCACCTACTCACGAGGACGAGTAGATGCTCTATGTCTTCAAACCTTTTTGGTCATTCCTGACAAAAGGGGGAGAAGCGTATGAGTTGATAGTCTTCAAGCGGGTTCATATGGGCGATTGCACTATATTTTGCCTCGTGCTTACAACTCTTGCTTTTGAAACATTTGGTTCTTTTAGTTGTAACACCTAAACTCGATGGTCGTCTGCTACTTATTTGGTTATTGTGATGCAATGATAAATTCCGCATGTGCGATGATAACTTCCGCACTTAGATCATTCTGCAGACGTCCATTTTTCATTATGCATGTCATTCTACTTGCAATATCATTTCATGCATGATGAATTATCTTCATAAGTTGCAAGAGGATCTCCACAAGTACAACCTGCCATGTGCATTTGCATTCCAAAAGCAAATTACTAATATGCACATCTTCAGGGGGAGCCCTTGCTACTTATGAAGACAATTCCCTATCCTTTACAATTTCACATACTTTATCCCCGTTCAAAACTTCAACCAGTTTGTCATCAATCACCAAAAAGGGGGAGATTGTAATTAAGTGCACCTAGTGCCACCCCTAGTTGGTTTTGGAGTATTCACGACAAAGTTGGTTGAGGGACTAATGCGTTTGTGAGAATTGCAGGATAACGCAGGTAGTGTCCCTCATTGATTCGGTTTACCTACCGGAGATGACCCCTAAAAATGTATGAAGACATTGAAGATAATGGTGGTATGAGAAGATATTCATATTGAAGACTATGACATGAGAAGACATTGCGTGAAGACTATGGAGCGCGAAGACTATGTGGTTTCATTGTTTCCTTTTCTTCTTTGTTGAGTCATAGGAACCACCGTACTGTTAAGTGGGGTCCAAGTGAACTAAGTCAGAGTGACTGAAGTGATGCTCAACCCAAATCCTATGTCTTCGAGCGAAGACAATGAGAGCAAATCTTATCTAGAGCTGGATGAGTCAGCTTTGCTTGTAGCCCAAGTAAAGTTGCCGTGTGTGTTTGAAATCTGACCGTTGGAACACGTGTCAGTTCCTTAGTGACCCAGGGTCATTTCGGACATATCAGGTCGGGTTGCCCAGTGGCTATAAATAGCCCACCCCTTACACCATAAATTGGTGGCTGCTCAGAGTTAGTGCACGGCTTTTGTCGTTTGAGAGCAACCCACCTCGAAGCCTTTGAGAGAGAGAAATCCTTGCGAGGACCAAGCCCAAACACCCAGAGCGAAAGAGTGTTAGGCATCACTGAAGTCTTTCTGTCTGTGTGACCTGAAGACTTATTACACTTGAGGACTGTGTATCCTCCAGCCGGTTAGGCGTCGCGTTCTGAGCATCCAAGAGTCATTGTGGATTGCCGGTAAACGAAGTCTGTGAAGGTTTGGAAGTCTACCTTGAAGACTTACCAGAGTGATTGGGAGAGGACTGTGTGTCCTTAGCTCAAGGGGAATAAGGTGAAGACGCAGTCTTCTGAGTTAAATCTCAGCCTCCCTAACCAGACGTACAGTTGTCACAGCAACTGGAACTGGTCCAACAAATCCTGTGTCTTCAACAAGTGACTGGTTCTATCCTCTTCCTTCCTTTACTTAAGTTTGTCTTCGTGAAGTCATTGTCTATCTGTTGTACTTGTTTGACTTCATTGCTTGACTACTACTATTGATTGGCTTCATACTATCTTCCATCCTGATCCTTACTACTTAGCTGCTAGTAGTCCTGTACTTCCACATCATTGCATAGTTGACTATGGCTTGCTTATGGTAGTTTATCTTCCGCTGCATATCAACTAGGTCATTTCTATCGGTTGTCTTCGAAACTTCCAAGTTTTGAAGACTTTCATAAAAATCGCCTATTCACCCCCCTCTAGTCGATACAAGCACTTTCAGTGACGATCATTGTATTTGAAGCAAAAGCACGATAGGTACATTGGACTTTAGAATCCACTCATTACGGTCACCATTTATGTTTTGTGGTTATTATACAGTCACGGGCTCACCGTACAGCTCTGTATTTGCTCAAGACACGACTAGTTGACTAGTTAAACGCTCCACGTGGCATCTCTAGTGTTGCATCACATTATCTCACTACCATTGGGCCCACATATCGGCATGTATCTACTCTACGCTCTTATAAAAACAGAGTTGGTGATGATGGTGTGCCTGCCATCCTGCAATATAGGTCGTCCGATTTATATCTGACGGATAGAAAGGAAGCTATGACAATTTTGCAAAAAGGTACCCAAACACCTCTCCACATTTGCAAATAAGGCCTTCCCTCGTTCATCCTTTTCTCTCACAAGATAAACTACTCATACAAATGAATCTTGATGTTACGTGCAACACACGGGCATCTTGCTAGTAAGAATGAAAACAAACGATAAAAAATATCGGACGATGGTTCGAAGTCATGACCGCGGGCACAGCGGACAAGGTGCCCTTGTATTGGTATGTTGAACCGTCTATTTTAACACACAGGAGCTGGTGTGGTGATTATACACACACGCACGCATGCACACGAACTACATGCACGCAACACTCACACGAACACATGCAGCCACGCACACATGCAACACTCACACGCACACACGCAAGCATGCATGCACACACCACATGACCAACACACACTCTCACGCTCAAGTGCTCAACCTACACGTGCATGCGCACACATCAGGCCCTGACAGACACATACACAACCAGGTGGTTCCCGCGCGCACAGGTTGGAGTCTTGTCACGCTTGCATAAATTTGTGTTTATCTGACCTTTTTCTTATGCGAACTGATAGGTGGGACCCACAAGGAACATGGTAAATTTAACTAGTCAACATAGTACCACGCTGACTATTTGGCCAGTCAACAGAGTGCAATCCGATGTTGAACGGAGCAAGTGACCGTATAATCACTGCAAAACGTATACAGTGACCGTAATGAGCGTATTCTGAAGTTCGGTGACCGTATTATGCTTTCTCTCTGTAGGCCCTCCAAAAATACATCCCTACACGTTCTCGCATGTTACATCTAACAACTATGCAATACAGCACTACTACTACACTCTAACCAAATAAATCATATGTGTTTTCAGTTTTATTAGATATCATATTGTTACTTAATTATTCAGTTCGCATACATTAAAATTGCCTTTGAAATGTATGTCCAGTATCATCTACCGTGCGGGAAAAATCCCACCCTTTCCTGTTTAATCGGGTTTGTATCGATGGATTGTGCGAAACAACAAAACTATAGTACTAGTATACAGTACAAGTGACAGTTCACTGGGCCGCCGTGTCATGTACTCCTCCGTCGTAAGAGTGGAGCGCTCGCTTTGATAAATGTTCTAGTCCCTTTCGCCGACATGTGGGACATAAAGCTACCGGGTCCACGTGCCATACCGAAATATAGTGCAGAGTAGCAGGGATGAAGAACCCTAGTCATGGCGCTGGCGTAGTAATGAGCAATGAGGCGTCAAATCACAAAGATGCACCTTTCTCGCAATTAAGTTGGAGGGACTAAGTAATAATGCTAAAAAAAGAAGTTGGAGGGACGAAGCAACCATCATTTCACTCGTTGCTAAATCTGCTTCTCCCTCATCTTCTTCAAGTTAACCACGTGTTGCTTCTACCGTTGTTTTGCCTCATGTGGGACGCAGATTGGCTTGGTAAAGCACTGACACGTGGGACCGCATGTTAACAAACCGCCAGGCAACGTCCTCTAAAAATAAAAAAACCTCCCCCGCCATTCGCGCGGCAAAATCACCTCTTTTTTACTAATCTTGATACTATAATTTTTTAGATCAATATAATTGAGATTTGTATAGATAGCACACCGGAGCAAAACCAAGTGGTACGGTTAAGGGCATCCACAATGTGTAGCCAAATGTGAAAATAGCTTTTTGCATCGATGGGAACCATTATGGTCGGTGCTGCCAAAGCCAAAAAGGTGGAACCGAAGCTCCCTAATTGATTGACTGAAGGGATAAGAAAATGCAATGTCTCTCCTCTTTCTCCCGTGCTTGGATGCATGTACAGTATAGAGCACAAAGTCTACTCCCCTGTCCCTTCTACTACAAATCACAAAGCAGGGAGGCATCAAATCACAAAGCACAGACGAAGCAACCATCATTTCAGTCTTCACTGACTCCGCTTCTCCATCGTCTTCTTCGAGAAACCACTTCACCGCACTAAGCTAGACGGACGACGCTATAGTGTAGTAGTAGTACATTTGAGCATCCTTTGGTTCAACGGACTTCCTGGATGTAAATAAGGCAGTTGTCTTGGCTTGCAGGTGGCACTTGCGAATGACTTACCGTGGTCTCCCTTAATGGTGTTCTCTGTTGAACGCACTTCGCCAAACCACAACGTTCGAGATATCGTCACGTCACCGCAATGGGGAAGGAAGTCAAATAGTTACCACCTCCACTTTTTTTACACAAGGCCAGTATATCAAAATTACAATTTGCATAAGGCACTAACACTAATCGAGGCAAAATTGATGGGGTTTGCCTCGTACTAGCAACCAAGGACATTAATATACCCTTGCATGCATGCGGAAGTGAGAAGGTTGGTTTGCATGGCGCTGCATTAATCAAGCAATGAGGAGTGAGATGGTTAGCTCTTTGGGCATTGGAGAAAAAATACGAATTAATTGACACATCAAACAAGGATTTGTATCGATCAATCCCACGAAGGAAAACTCCATCTTTCTTTTTTAACACAAGTAGTACTCCTACGTACGTACTTGTATCCTGTTTGGGTCTAGGCCTTGCATTGCCATACTTCGCCACACATTTTTTCCAAGCTTGCCTAAAATTTTCAAAATGAAAAGGAGGTACACTTGCGCACGGCTATCGCGGTCGCACCGCACCCTCACATAGTCGCTCCTGCACGCCGCGGTCGCATCGCACCCACACACAGTCGCTCTTGCATGCCACAAACCCAATCAAGGGAACGCACCCTCACTGACACGTGCTACCGCATGTGACCAAACTCAGCCATCCTACCGCTGACACATAATTTTCGTTAATACAGTATGTTTATCCAACTGCATGTTGGGGAAGATCCGTACGGCCCGTGCGGTGGTCTGTTAGGAAAGAAGAAGAGGTGAGGAAGAAGGGTTAGGAGACCTAGGATATTCATCCAACCGCCTGAAATGGTCGACTGAGCCAAATGATGAAAGTCAGGCGACTTGCATAAAATATTTTTCTACACAGCAAAAAATCCCTAAAAACAACAACATAAAGAAAAACTATCACTGCTCGTGGAATGAGACGGCCTCGTCGTCTTTGGCTGCCGGCACGAACCAGTTGTAGCTGTCGACGTGTGTCTCGGCATCGTGGTTATCCTCGGCCTCCAGCTACTCGTTCACGCGGAGTATGCAGGCGCTCTGCACGGATGAGAGCACCGCCCGGTTCAAGTCCAGGACGTCCGGTTTGTTGGGGAACGTAGCAGAAATTCAAAATTTTCCTACGTGTCACCAAGATCTATCTATGGAGAGACTAGCAACGAGGGGAAGGAGAGTGCATCTACATACCCTTGTAGATCGCTAAGCGGAAGCGTTCAAGTGAACGGGGTTGATGGAGTCGTACTCGTCGTGATTCAGATCACCGATGATCCTAGTGCCGAACGGACGGCACCTCCGCGTTCAACACACGTACAGCTCGACGATGTCTCCCACGCCTTGATCCAGCAAGGAGAGAGGGAGAGGTTGAGGAAGACTCCATCCAGCAGCAGCACAACAGCATGGTGGTGATGGAGGAGCGTGGCAATCCTGCAGGGCTTCGCCAAGCACCTACGGGAGAGGAGGAGGTGTCACGGGAGGGAGGGAGGCGCCAAGGGCTCAGGTATGGATGCCCTCCCTCCCCTCCACTATATATAGGGGCAGGGCAGAGGGGGGAGGCGCAGCCTTGCCCCTTCCTCCAAGGAAAGGGGTGCGGCTAAGAGGGGGGAAGGAGTCCATCCTCCCCAAGGCACCTCGGAGGTGCCTTCCCCCTTTAGGACTCTCCCCTTTTTCCTATATCTTGGTGCATGGGCCTCTAGGGGCTGGTGCCCTTGGCCCATGTAGGCCAAGGCGCACCCCCTACAGCCCATGTGGCCCCCGGGGCAGGAGGCCCCACCCGGTGGGCCCCCGGGACCCTTCCGGTGGTCCCGGTACAATACCGATGACCCCGAAACTTGTCCCGATGGCCGAAACAGGACTTCCTATATATAAATCTTTACCTCCGGACCATTCCGGAACTCCTCGTGACGTCCGGGATCTCATCCGGGACTCCGAACAACATTCGGTAACCACATACAAGCTTCCTTTATAACCCTAGCGTCATCGAACCTTAAGTGTGTAGACCCTACGGGTTCGGGAGACATGCAGACATGACCGAGATGTTCTCCGGTCAATAACCAACAGCGGGATCTGGATACCCATGTTGGCTCCCACATGTTCCACGATGATCTCATCGGATGAACCACGATGTCAAGGACTCAATCGATCCCGTATACAATTCCCTTTGTCTAGCGGTATGGTACTTGCCCGAGATTCGATCGTCGGTATACCAATACCTTGTTCAATCTCGTTACCGGCAAGTCTCTTTACTCGTTCCGTAACACATCATCCCGTGATCAACCCCTTGGTCACATTGTGCACATTATGATGATGTCCTACCGAGTGGGCCCAGAGATACCTCTCCGTTTACACGGAGTGACAAAATCCCAATCTCGATTCGTGCCAACCCAACAGACACTTTCAGAGATACCCGTAGTGTACCTTTATAGCCACCCAGTTACGTTGTGACGTTTGGCACACCCAAAGCACTCCTACGGTATCCGGGAGTTGCACAATCTCATGGTCTAAGGAAATGATACTTGACATTAGAAAAGCTTTAGCATACGAACTACATGATCTTGTGCTAGGCTTAGGATTGGGTCTTGTCCATCACATCATTCTCCTAATGATGTGATCCCGTTATCAGCGACATCCAATGTCCATGGTCAGGAAACCGTAACCATCTATTGATTAACGAGCTAGTCAACTAGAGGCTTACTAGGGACATGGTGTTGTCTATGTATCCACACATGTATCTGAGTTTCCTATCAATACAATTCTAGCATGGATAATAAACGATTATCATGAACAAGGAAATATAATAATAATCAATTTATTATTGCCTCTAGGGCATATTTCCAACAGTCTCCCACTTGCACTAGAGTCAATAATCTAGTTCACATCGATATGTGATTAACACTCAAGGTCACATCCCCATGTGACTAACACCCAAAGAGTTTACTAGAGTCAATAATCTAGTTCACATTTACCATGTGATTAACACTCGATGAGTTCTGGGTTTGATCATGTTATGCTTGTGAGAGAGGTTATAGTCAACGGGTCTGAACCTTTCAGATCCATGTGTGCTTTACAAATCTCTATGTCATCTCCTAGATGCAGCTACCACGTTCTATTTGGAGCTATTCCAAATAACTGTTCTACTTGGAGCTATTCTAAATTGTTGCTCCATTATACGTATCCGGTATCTCTACTCAGAGCTATCCGGATAGGTGTTAAGCTTGCATCGTCGTAACCCTTTACGACGAACTCTTTTACCACCTCCATAATTGAGAAAATTCCTTAGTCCACTAGTTACTAAGGATAACTTTGACTGCTGTCCTGTGATCCATTCTTGGATCACTCTTGTACCCCTTGACTGACTCATGGTAAAGCACACTTCAGGTGCAGTACACAACATAGCATACTGTAGAGCCTATGTCTTAAGCATAGGGGACGACCTTCGTTCCTTTCTCTCTATTCTGCCATGGTCGAGCTTTAAGTCTTAACTTCATTCCTTACAACTCAGGCAAGAACTCCTTCTTTGACTGATCCATCTTGAACACCTTCAAGATCACGTCAAGGCATGTGCTCATTTGAAAGTACTATTAAGCGTTTTGATCTATCCTTATAGATCTTGATGCTCAATGCTCAAGCAGCTTAATCCAGGCTTTTCCATTGAAAAATACTTTCCAAATAACCCTTTATGCTTTCCAGAAATTCTACGTCATTTCTGATCATTAATATGTCAACAACATATACTCATCAGAAATTCTATAGGGCTCCCACTCACTTCTTTGGAAATACAAGTTTCTCATAAACTTTGTATGCACCCAAAATCTTTGATCATCATCAAAGCATACATTCCAACTCCGAGATGCTCACTCCAGTCCTCAGAAGGATTGCTGGAGCTTTGCGTACTTATTAGCATATTTCAGGATGGACAAAACCTTCCGGTTGTATCACATACAACCTTTCCTCAAAAATCGTCGAGGAAACAATGTTTTGACATCCTATCTGCAAGATTTCATAAATAATGCAGTAATTGCTAATATAATTCCAACAGACTCTTAGCATCGCTACGAGTGAGAAAGTCTCATCGTAGTCAACTCCTTGAACTTGTCAAAAAACATCTTAACGACAAGTCGAGCTTTCTCAATGGTGACACTTACCATCATTGTCTGTCTTCCTTTCAAAATCCATATGTACCTAACAGCCTTACGACCATCAAGTAGTTCTTCCAAAGTCTACACTTTGTTTTCACACATGGATCCTCTCTCGGGTTTTATGGCCTTGAGCCATTTATCGGAATCCGGGCCCACCATCGCTTCTCCATAGCTCGTAGGTTCATTGTTGTCTAGCAACATGACTTCCAAGACAGGATTACGTACCACTCTGAAGTAGTACGCATCCTTGTCATCCCACGAGGTTTGGTAGTGACTCGATCCGAAGTTTCATGATCACTATCATAAGCTTCCACTTCAGTTGGTGTACATGCCACAGGAACAACTTCCTGTGCCCTGCTACACACTTGTTGAAGTGACGGTTCAATAACCTCATCAAGTCTCCACCATCCTCCCACTCAACTTTTCGAGAGAAACCTTTCCTCGAAAAAGGACCTGATTCTAGAAACAATCCCTTATTGCTTTCGGATCTGAGACAGGAGGTATACCCAACTGTTTTGGGTGTCCTATGAAGATGCATTTATCCGCTTTGGGTTCGAGCTTATCAGCCTGAAACCTTTCCACATAAGCATCGCAGCCCCAAACTTCTAAGAAATGACAGCTTAGGTTTCTCTAAACCATAATTCATACGGTGTCATCTCAACGGAATTATGTGGTGCCCTATTTAAAGTGAATGTGGTTGTCTCTAATGCCTAACCCATGAACGATAGTGGTAACTCGATAAGAGACATCATGGTATGCACCATATCCAATAGGGTGCAACTATGACGTTTGGACACACCATCACACTATGGTGTTCCAGGCTGTATCAGTCGCGAAACAATTTCCACAATGTCTTAATTCTGTGCCAAACTCGTGATTCAGATATTCATCTCTATGATCATATCATAGATCTTTTATCCTCTTGTCACGATGATCTTTCAACTTCACACTGAAATTACTTGAACCTTTCAATAATTCAGACTCGTGATTCATCAAGTAAATATACTCAACATCTACTCAAATCATCTGTGAAGTAAGAACATAACAATGTCCACTACATGCCTCAGCACTCATTGGACTGCACACATCAAAATGTATTACTTCCAACAAGTTGCTTTCTAGTTCCATTTTACTGAAAATGAGGATCTCAGTCATCTTGCCCATGTGGTATGATTTGCATGTCTCAAGTGATTCAAAATCAAGTGAGTCAAAACGGTCCATTTGCATGGAGTTTCTTCATGCATATACACCAATAGACATGGTTCGCATGTCTCAAACTTTTCAAAAACGAGTGAGCCCAAAGATCCATCAATATGGAGCTTCTTCATGCGTTTTATACTGATATGACTTACGTGGCAGTGCCACAAGTAGGTGGTACTATCATTACTATCTTTTGGCATGAACATGTGTATCACTACGATCGAGATTTAATAAACCATTCATTTTAGGTGTAAGACCATTGAAGGTATTATTCAAATAAACAGAATAACCATTATTCTCCTTAAATGAATAACCGTATTGCGATAGACGTAATCCAATCATGTCTATGCTCAACGCAAACACCAAATAACAATTATTTAGGTTCAACACCAATCTCTTTGGTAGAGGGAGCGTGCGATGCTTGATCATATCAAGCTTGGAAAAACTTCCAACACATATCGTCAGCTCACCTTTAGCTAGTCTCCGTTTATTCCGTAGCCTTTTGTTTCGAGTTACTAACACTTAGCAACCGAACCGGTATCTAATACCCTGGTGCTACTAGGAGTACTAGCAAAGTACACATTAACACAATGTATATCCAATATACTTCTATCAACCTTGCCAGCCTTCTTATCTACCAAGTATCTAGGGTAATTCTGCTCTAGTAGTTGTTCCCCTTATTACAGAAGCACTTAGTCTCGGGTTTGGGTTTTACCTTGGGTTTCTTCACTAGAGCAGCAGCTGATTTGCCGTTTCATGAAGTATCCCTTCTTGCCCTTGCCCTTCTTGAAACTAGTGGTTTCACCAACCATCAACAATTGATGCTCCTTCTTGATTTCTACTTTCGCGGTGTCAAACATCGCGAATACCTCAAGGATCATCATATCTATCCCTGATATGTTATAGTTCATCACGAAGCTCTAACAACTTGGTGGCAATGTCTTTAGAGAAACATCACTATCTCATCTGGAAGATCAACTCCCATTCGATTCAAGTGATTGTTGTACTCAGACAATCTGAGCACAAGCTCAACAATTGAGCTTTTCTCCTTAGTTTGCAGGTTAAGAAAATCGTCGGAGGTCTTATACCTCTTGACGTGAGCACGAGCCTGAAATCCCAATTTTAGCCCTCGAAACATCTCATATGTTCCGCGATGTTTCGAAAACGTCTTTAGTGCCTCAACTCTAAACCGTTTAACTGAACTATCACGTAGTTATCAAAACGTGTATGTCAGATGTTCGCAACAACCACAGACAATGTTCGAGGTTCAGCACACTGAGCGGTGCATTAAGGACATAAGCCTTCTATGAAGCAATGAGGACAATCCTCAGTTTACGGACCCAGTCCGCATAATTGCTACTATCAACTTTCAACTAATTTTTCTCTAGGAACATATCTAAACAGTAGAACTATAGCGTGAGCTACGACATAATTTGCAAAAACCTTTTGACTATGTTCAGGATAATTAAGTTCATCTTATGAACTCCCACTCAGATAGACATCCCTCTAGTCATCTAAGTGATTACATGATCCGAGTCAAACTAGGCCGTGTCCGATCATCACGTGAGACGGACTAGTCATCATCGGTGAACATCTTCATGTTGATCGTATCTTCTATACGACTCATGTTCGACCTTTCGGTCTCCGTGTTCCGAGGCCATGTCTGTACATGCTAGGCTCGTCAAGTTAACCCTAAGTGTTTCGCGTGTGTAAATCTGTCTTACACCCGTTGTATGTGAACGTTAGAATCTAACACCCGATCATCACGTGGTGCTTCGAAACACGAATTGTCGCAATGGTGCACAGTTAGGGGAGAACACTTCTTGAAATTGTTGTAAGGGATCATCTTATTTACTACCGTCGTTCTAAGCAAATAAGATGTATAAACATGATAAACATCACATGCAATCAAATAGTGACATGATATGGCCATCATCACTTTGCTCCTTTTGATCTCCATCTTCGGGGCTCCATGATCATCATCGTCACCGGCATGACACCATGATCTCCATCATCATGATCTCCATCATCGTGTCTTCATGAAGTTGTCACGCCAACGACTACTTCTACTACTATGGCTACCGGTTAGCAATAAAGTAAAGTAATTACATGGCGTTGTTCAATGACACGCAGGTCACAAATAAATAAAGACAACTCCTATGGCTCCTGCCGGTTGTCATACTCATCGACATGCAAGTCGTGATTCCTATTACAAGAACATGATCAATCTCATACATCACATATATCATTCATCACATCCTTTTTGGCCATATCACATCACATAGCATACCCTGCAAAAACAAGTTAGACGTCCTCTAATTGTTGTTTGCATGTTTTACGTGGCTGCTATGGGTTTCTAGCAAGAACGTTTCTTACCTACGCATGAACCACAACGTGATATGCCAATTGCTATTTACCCTTCATAAGGACCGTTTTCATCGAATCCGATCCGACTAAAGTGGGAGAGACAGACACCCGCCAGCCACCTTATGCAACTAGTGCATGTTTGTCGGTGGAACCGGTCTCACGTAAGCGTACGTGTAAGGTTGGTCCGGGCCGCTTCATCCCACGATGCCGCCGAATCAAGATAAGACTAGTAACGGCAAGCATATTGAACAATATCGACGCCCACAACTACTTTGTGTTCTACTCGTGCAAAGAATCTACGCAATAGACCTGGCTCATGATGCCACTGTTGGGGAACGTAGCAGAAATTCAAAATTTTCCTACGTGTCACCAAGATCTATCTATGGAGAGACTAGCAACGAGGGGAAGGAGAGTGCATCTACATACCCTTGTAGATCGCTAAGCGGAAGCGTTCAAGTGAACGGGGTTGATGGAGTCGTACTCGTCGTGATTCAGATCACCGATGATCCTAGTGCCGAACGGACGGCACCTCCGCGTTCAACACACGTACAGCTCGACGATGTCTCCCACGCCTTGATCCAGCAAGGAGAGAGGGAGAGGTTGAGGAAGACTCCATCCAGCAGCAGCACAACGGCGTGGTGGTGATGGAGGAGCGTGGCAATCCTGCAGGGCTTCGCCAAGCACCTACGGGAGAGGAGGAGGTGTCACGGGAGGGAGGGAGGCGCCAAGGGCTCAGGTATGGATGCCCTCCCTCCCCTCCACTATATATAGGGGCAGGGGAGAGGGGGGAGGCGCAGCCTTGCCCCTTCCTCCAAGGAAAGGGGTGCGGCTAAGAGGGGGGAAGGAGTCCATCCTCCCCAAGGCACCTCGGAGGTGCCTTCCTCCTTTAGGACTCTCCCCTTTTTCCTATATCTTGGCGCATGGGCCTCTAGGGGCTGGTGCCCTTGGCCCATGTAGGCCAAGGCGCACCCCCTACAGCCCATGTGCCCCTCGGGGCAGGTGGCCCCACCCGGTGGGCCCCCGGGACCCTTCCGGTGGTCCCGGTACAATACCGATGACCCCGAAACTTGTCCCGATGGCCGAAACAGGACTTCCTATATATAAATCTTTACCTCCGGACCATTCCGGAACTCCTCGTGACGTCCGGGATCTCATCCGGGACTCCGAACAACATTCGGTAACCACATACAAGCTTCCTTTATAACCCTAGCGTCATCGAACCTTAAGTGTGTAGACCCTACGGGTTCGGGAGACATGCAGACATGACCGAGATGTTCTCCGGTCAATAACCAACAACGGGATCTGGATACCCATGTTGGCTCCCACATGTTCCACGATGATCTCATCGGATGAACCACGATGTCAAGGACTCAATCGATCCCGTATACAATTCCCTTTGTCTAGTGGTATGGTACTTGCCCGAGATTCGATCATCGGTATACCAATACCTTGTTCAATCTCGTTACCGGCAAGTCTCTTTACTCGTTCCGTAACACATCATCCCGTGATCAACCCCTTGGTCACATTGTGCACATTATGATGATGTCCTACCGAGTGGGCCCAGAGATACCTCTCCGTTTACACGGAGTGACAAAATCCCAATCTCGATTCGTGCCAACCCAACAGACACTTTCAGAGATACCCGTAGTGTACCTTTATAGCCACCCAGTTACGTTGTGACGTTTGGCACACCCAAAGCACTCCTACGGTATCCGGGAGTTGCACAATCTCATGGTCTAAGGAAATGATACTTGACATTAGAAAAGCTTTAGCATACGAACTACATGATCTTGTGCTAGGCTTAGGATTGGGTCTTGTCCATCACATCATTCTCCTAATGATGTGATCCCGTTATCAACGACATCCAATGTCCATGGTCAGGAAACCGTAACCATCTATTGATTAACGAGCTAGTCAACTAGAGGCTTACTAGGGACATGGTGTTGTCTATGTATCCACACATGTATCTGAGTTTCCTATCAATACAATTCTAGCATGGATAATAAACGATTATCATGAACAAGGAAATATAATAATAATCAATTTATTATTGCCTCTAGGGCATATTTCCAACACGGTTCCACCCGCAGGAGGGCCTCGATGGCAGCAGCATCTGCGCGCTCCACGTCGAGTTGAGCCTCCTCTGCCGGGTTCAAGTCCAGGACGTCCGGTTCCACTTGCAGGAGGGCCTCAATGGCAGCGGCATCCATGCGCTCTGCGTCGAGTTGAGCCTCCGCCACCTGGTTCAAGTCCAGGATGTCCATTTCCGCCTGCAGGAGGGCCTCGATGGCAACGACATCCGCGCGCTCCGCGTCAAGTTGAGCCTCCGCCGCCCGGTTCACATCCACGACATCCGGTTCCGCCTGTAGGAGAGCCTCGATGGCAGCGGCATGCGCGTGCTCTGCGTCGAGTTGAGCCTCCGCCTCCCGGTCCTCCTTTAGTATCGCCAGGTTGAACCACTGGTCCGCCTGTGCCATGGGGGACCCGGATGCCGACATGAAGTTGACGTCCATCGTCTCATATGCATTGGGGGCCTTATGCACCGCAACCTTTGCCATGAACATTGGATCGGCTTCCTTATCCTCGGAGCTTGGCTCCAAAGAACTCAGGGATTGGCCCGCCTCAAAGCGAGCTTGGGAACGAAGGTCTGTGGTGCCGACCACCCCCGTGATTTCTGCGCGGCGCTCCGGCGTTAGCATCTTGTAGTACATGATCTTGCGGCGCACCATGGCTTTCCGGCGAACTAGGGGACGCTTGATGCGGGCTAGGGGATCGAAAGGTAGGGGAGTGGGCTGGAGAGGAGGTGTGGTTTTGGGGTAGTGGCTGGTGTAGGCCGAGGAGCGAAGGTTCTGGTGTGAACAGTGGTTTTGGTGACGACCGATCAATCGGTTTTGATTGTACATTGCTCTTGCCGCGTTCGTGTTGCACCACAGCACGCTGGGCCCTCCACGTTGCTCATCGAATGGAATACGCTTCGTCTTGTGTTTTCGCTCGCTTGTGGGACCGCAGTTGAGAGCAAACAATGTCCCTCCCCCTCCCCTACTCGCGCCATATACTACTACTCTATCCGTTTTATGTGGAGTAAATAAAAATAGTGGGAGTATACTATGGATGAGGCTCCCCTGGCATGGCCGAACCCATTGAGTAACTGACATGCAGGGCCTAGCAAGCATGGGGCCCGCCAGTCAGTGGCCGAAAGGTAGGGTAAGGCAGGGATACCTATGTCAGAGGATCCACTTCCACTACTACTCCTACTAGTACTGTGAGCACTGCATACTCTACTAGAGATGTTGTCAGTACTCCACTACTATTATTGGACAGGGAGCTTAAAAAAGTTACTATTGGACTGGCTATACGTGGTGAAATCCTAGTAGGAAGAGCATGCCGAGAACAAGAACATTCACGTGTTTGAAAACAATTTGGAAACCATCTCTGTTTGAATACAAATCTCGGAGTATGTATGAATCTAACAATATTGATTGGTCGTTGTTGAATGTTGATACTTTTTTCTATAAGTTTGATCAAAGTAGAGATACTTTGACTACACATAAAACTTATATGTAAACTAGAAAGGATCGGAGGGAGTATATTGTGTGTTCAAAAGTGAAACGAACATTGAATACCCTTTATATATGATATACTGATGCTATGATCAGTGGTTCAAAATTTTGAATCCGCCTTAGCTATCACACATGCACCCATTCGTTCTCTCTCGGATTCATCTTGGGGGTCTGTAGATCGATTGAAAGAGGACTAGGGTGGGTACAGTACGTTCGTTTCGCTTATGAACGTACAATATACTCCCTCTGATCCCC